>NC_081410.1:44151611-44176611 GCF_030272615.1 Cryptomeria japonica | reverse complement strand
ACATGTATATATACATACATGTATATATATATATATATATATATATATATACATACATGTATATATACATACATACATGTATATATATGTACATATATATACATGTATATATATGTACATATATATACATGTATGTATATATATATATACATAGTGATACAATTTTGACAACATTTCATTGTACAGAAAATATTTTACCAAGATCTAATATAATGCAATGGAAATTGATTTGGCCTACCTATATATGCAAATCCTAAGTCGATTGAGCAAATGATCTATTAGATTGATATCGTTTCCACTTTCCTCCTTCTGTTCTATACTTTTCCCACTATTCGATTGCGTACTGTATATGGTGAAAATGGATAGCAATAAACAACAATATTGAAAGACTAAAATGGATTCAACCACCAAACCCTAGCCTAACAATGAACAAAGATCCACCATAACATATGAAGATAACCTAAGACAATGCAAAATAACTCAAAAAATCACAAAGATTATACCATCACATGTCCACTAGGGTTTTGATCTCCATTCTTCCTATCTCCATTGATCTTGTTTGATATGCTTGCTCTCAGATTTTTGTATGCACAAGAGCTCAACAAAGAACGGAATGTGGTTGCAAGTAGGATCGTAGTATAGCCAAGTCCTCCAAAATTAGTCATTAGGGTTTGGTAATGAAGAAAGCATCTCCTTAAATAGAAGACACAATAGAAAATGGAGGGTTAAGATTGAGAGGTGTAAAAAGAGAGGTCGGCTAGGATTAGAGGGTAGGTATAAGAAATACCAAAATAATGAAAGGGGTAGGTAGTGTAGGAAATAAGAGATGAATGACATGTGTCATGTGTAGAAAAGGTTAATGAATTAATTAAATAAATAAAGATTTATTTAATTAATAGAAGAAGTAGGGCAATTAAATAAATAAAATATTTATTTAATTTAGGAAAGGGATAATTTAAATAAATAAATGTATTTATTTAAATGAGAAATAAGGCTAGAAGAGGATAAATGAATTAATTAAATAAATAAAGATTTATTTAATTAATAGAAGAATTAAGCTAAAGTAATTAAATAAATAAAATATTTATTTAATTAGACATGACAATTTTAGGTGTCTACATTTTGCCCCTCTTTGAGACAATGCGGCTTGTCGCGTTGTTTCAAAGAAGATAAGATGAACTGATACAGAGTTGCCCCAGGATGGGAATGATATGCCCCCTCGAGAGATTGGATGAAAAAGTCTGGAAAGATTGCAGACAATCTCGCGATAAGAAAGATGGGATAGAATGGACTGATTGGATAAAGTGACAAAGTCACGGGATGAGGAAGACTGACTCGGGAAATGAGGGCGAGGGCTAGGGTAGGCTATAAGATAGACCACGGGCAAAAGACATCCTCATTGTCATTCACACCCTTACGAGATCACAGTGCAGAGCGAGAAAAGAGCAGCAGCAGTCAGCAGCGATGGCATTCGTTCATAGATTCGACCGTGTCCGCCGATTCCAGCGACCAGCCGATGCAGGAGAGCCAGTAAGTACCCGAAAACCTCCTCGTACTTTCACGCATTTCAAGTTTTGTCATTAATGCATGTTTAGGAGCAATAAATGCGCTAGAAATAGGGTAGTTTAAAAGTGCAAAAATGCGCAACCGCGTCTGCGTCAGCGCCAGGCGCGTCTGTGTCCAACAGGCGCGTCTGTGTCGGGTCCAGGCGCGTCTGTGCCTGGAACCGCGTTTGTGTTGAATGCGGACGCGTTTGTGAAATGTAGTAGCGTCTGTGCTTTTGAATAGCGTTTATGTCATGCAGGGACGTCTGTGTTCCCTGGTCGCGTTTATGTCTGGCATAGGCACGTTTGTGTTTAGAAAGCGCGTCTGTGTTGCAGAGGCGCGTTTATGCAGTCTATAAGCGCGTTTATGAGTTAAAAGCGCGTGTGTGTTGAAAAAGTGCGTTTATGTGTTTAAATGCATGGTTTTAGTCCTTTAGGTCAAATCGGCAGTTCTGTGATGAACATACGCTGTCGATTGGATAAGCTGCTGAGAGGATACACTCAAGCAGGTCCTCGAGGAAGATTAGGATAGATCAAGGCACTTTGTGATGAACAGGGAGCACCAGGATATGCAGCACTTTGTGATGAACAGGGAGTGCGAATGTGAGTGACACTTTGTGATGAACAGGGAATGTCACACACGTAGTACTTTGTGATGAACAGTGAGCACTACTAGGATAAATAGCAACACTTTGTGATGAACAGTGAGTGTCACTAGGGTAGATAGCCATATGCATTTGGGTAGCGAGTAGCATTTTGTGATAAACAGTGAATGCCACGATAACTGACAAGATTGATTTGCTTGACTGCAGGAGTATTTGCCGATGTTGGAGTCACGGGAGAGATTCCCATCGACTCAGAGACTGCGTCCAGAGTTGTCCATCCAGGACATGATTTCCATTGAGGAGATGGGTCTCACATATATGCTCTATGTGCCCGAGTTTCGGGCAAACATGGGGTTGCTGACTGCATTGGCCGAGAGATGGCACTCAGAGACATGCACGTTTCACCTGCCGATGGGTGAGATGACAGTGACACTGGAGGATGTATACAGGATATTACATGTTCCTATTGATGGAGAGTTGATCCCCTACGACCGTGACGGTGACAGGGAGGCCTTGAGACGGGTTTTTCAGGATCCTGAGTTGGAGATGAGAGCAGGGCATGTAGCCTGGGACACCATGACTGCCACAGGATTGGCATTGCCGGCAGTTATTGGGGGAGTTATCAGTGGATACCTGTGTCCAGACAGGGCCACACGAGGATTGGCAGTAGGCTGGGGAGGGGCCTTGGAGACGCTGATGGCAGAGCACACTAGGTATGCATGGGGGCCATGTGTCCTAGCACATTTGTACTATGAGCTGCATCAGTTTGTATACCACGGATCAGTGGGGCTGGGCTGCGGTGTGACTCTATTGCAGGTGTGGGCCTATGAGCACCTTCCAGTGACGAGGCCGATTCATTTCAGAGGCAGAGGACAGGGACAGGGTTTTGTTCATTTGTATGCCATGATCACATCCCAGCCTCGGATTGGGAGATTGGAGCACTGGAGGAGAGTCATTGACGACATTGATATGGTGATCTGGAGGCCGTACCTGGGGTGCGAGGAGTGGGGGGACGATGCACTGGAGCTGCCCTACACCTTCCGGAGCAGGTACCTGATTGGGCGGACGCCCTATATATTAGAGAGACAGCTGGTGGATAGGGTATGCAGGCAGTATGGCCGGATTCAGAGGATGCCCCGAGGCTCGGGTATGTATGCCCGTACTGTTAGAGATCAGGTGCAGTTTGGCCCACTGCTATCTTATGATCAGGCAGTGATGCAGCTAGCGGAGATGATGCCGATGCCATGGGACATGTGGCCAGAGGTAGATGATGCAGGGATGGACGCAGAGTACTCTGCGTACTGGGCAGAGCATCCATTTCCGAGGTTGACAGATCCGGCAGAGCCAGTGGATGGAGAGGGTGGAGGAGATGATGATGAGGGAGGAGGGGATGCAGGATGTGATGCCATTATAATATCTATATGTATGAAATGCTTATATGTGGTGATGCAGGTGCAACTATATGAAATGCAAATGTTTTTGGTGTGTCATTATACTCAGTCATGTGATAGCGGGCTACGCGGACTCGAGAAGGACAATGGAAGTCAATCAAGAAAGGGGGATGGAAGACAGAAGATATGAACGTGAAAGAGCTTCTTGTGCGTTATCATCATTGAGCTTTATTATGGTAGAATAGGTTATGACAATCGAGGTATATGTTCGGCCCAGAAAGTCATTGTACCTGTTTGCATGGAGATAAGACAGTCACAAACAAGGAATGCCCCAGTTCACACTAGACTCACAGTGTCCTCATATCCTTGGACAAGTCATAGTATTACTAAAAGACAATCCACAGACAGCAAATGCAAATAAGTGACGATACCCCATCCTCGCCTTTCTAGTCAAAGACATCCTGGAGATAGAATCTCTAGTCAAAGACATCCCGGAAAAGCTAAAAGACATGTCACCAAAAAGATAAAACCAAAAGAAAACCAAGACTCGACACCCACATCCACTGTAGTCCTCAAGTTTGTGTCTCTTGTCACTTGTTTAAGTCAAATTTTGATTGTGGTCACAATGTTCACTTTCACAAAAAGGATAGATAGCACTGAACCATATGTTGTCTGAGTCTGTTAAAAGATTTGATTTTGTTGAAGCCCATTGTTGCTGCTGTGTCTCCTTGGAAACTGACTGAATCCATGAAACTGATACCTTATTGTGGAGAAGATGGAACTTTATTGCGGATCTGCGATGCAAAATGTTGCTTTATTGCGAATTGTGCGCGGATAGACTGAAGAGAGCTGAAAGAAACTGTATTCCTCGAAACATGTGATGTTCTCAGTTCCACACCCATTACTAGACGCAGGAATTGGCCGTAGTCACAGATAGGATCTGATTTATTATGGATGGAAAGAGAGTGAAAAGGGAGGGTTTATTATGAATGGCTGACCAATCTTGGGTAGATCAATAACAAGCCATGATGGGAATGGGTAAGTTTATTGTGAGTGAATTGGTCGTGATTGTGTGCGAAGTGAAAGAATGAAAGGGAATCCTGAAAGAGGGAGGAGCAAAGTCCCTACGCATGGCGCTGGTGACCCAGTTTTCACCATGGTACTTGCCCAGGGCGCCACTGAAGTGGTTTTCACCGTTGGACGAAATTATTTCTCTTTACTTTTTTTGGATTTTGCAATTTTTTTGATTTTTTTTTTTGTTTTTGCATTAGGATACTCAAAAAGAGCTTATGTGTAGAACCTGCGAAGGTGCATGCTGTTGATAGGATCCTCCAAAGATTCACCTTCTGTAGTTGAGAGCTGATATGCCCCAGATCCATATGCTGCTGTGATGATGTAAGGACCAAGCCAGTTGGGTTCAAATTTGCCCTTCTTTTCTCTATCTTGCTGATTCTTGGGGTTCTCTCTGAGGACTAAGTCACCTACCTCAAATGTGCGAGGCTTGACCTTGTGATTGTAACTGCGACTCATTCGTTGTTGGTAAGCCTTGAGATGATTAAAAGCAGTGTGTCGTCGTTCTTCCAGCAGTTCTAGTTCTTGTAAGCGAGAGACCCTGTAGTCTTCATCGTTGATTATGTTTCTCAAGGAGACCCGTAAAGAAGGTAACTCGACCTCAATAGGCAAGATGGCTTCAGCGCCATAGACAAGTGAGTAAGGTGTAGCTCCTGTAGGTGTGCGGACACTGGTACGATAGGCCCAAAGTGCGGGATTGAGTTGGACATGCCAATTACGGCCAGCGTCGTCGACTGTCTTTTTAAGTATTTTGAGAATTGTTTTGTTAGACGCCTCAGCTTGGCCATTACCTTGGGGGTAATATGGTGTGGAGAAACGATGAGAGATATGGAATCGCTCACAGAGTTCACGAACATCCTGATTCTTGAAAGGACGCCCGTTGTCGGTAATAATGGAAGTAGGAATCCCGTATCGGCAAATGATGTAGTTCAGGATGAAAGTAGCGATTTGTTTCCCAGTAACTTGCGTGAGAGGCACGGCTTCAATCCACTTTGTGAAATACTCTGTGGCTGTGATAATGAATTTATGTCCGTTGGAAGAAGGAGGGTGAATCTTGCCTATGAGATCGAGTCCCCACTGACAAAAGGGCCAAGGAGATGCAAGTGGCTGTAGTTCTTGTGCTGGTGCGTGTATGAGGTCTCCATGAATTTGACACTGCTTACACCTCTTGACAAACTGATATGCATCTTTTTCCATAGTAGGCCAGTAGTATCCAGTCCTGATGAGTTTCTTGGCCAAGGTAGGACCACTAGTATGCGGACCACATATCCCTTCGTGCACTTCTCGTAACGCAATCTGAGCTTCGTCACTCTCTAAACATCTAAGGAGGGTGCCATCTAGACCTCGTCGGTATAGGATATCAGCTAGGATAACGTATCGGGAGGATTGGCGGATGAAAGTGCGGCGTTGGTTGTTCGATAAATCGGGAGGTAAGATGTTGTCGCGAAGGTATGTGAATATGGAACCATATAACTGGGATTCAGGACCAACAACACATATCATTTCCGTGAGAGTGATCTCATATGACGGAATCAGCAGGTTGTCAACCAGGAACTCATAACAGGTCTCATTTTGTGGTAGGTCAATGAGTGAAGCAATTGTAGCCATGGCATCAGCAGCGCGATTCTGTTCTCTTGGTATCTGCTCAAACTCTATCTTTGCAAAGTGTTGTTTCAGATCATCTACCAGTTGTTTGTAAGGCATTAGCTTTTCATCTTTTGTTTGATAATCATCAGTTGCTTGACGGATGACAAGTTGAGAATCGCCAAAAACACGAAGTTCCTGGATCTTCCACTGAACTGCAATTCTTAACCCCGTTGTTAATGCCTCGTATTCCGCTATATTGTTGGTGCAAGGAAATGATAAGCGGTATGACTTTGGTATAGAATCGCCTTGGGGAGTTATAAAGAGTATACCCGCTCCTGCCCCGTGCTGTGTGTATGAGCCATCAAAGTATAGTTGCCATGGCTTTGCAGGTGATATTGTTAGAATGGACTCATCTGGAAATTCTGACTGTAGAGGAACATCATCTATCATGGGAGCATCTGCCAGTTGATCTGCAATGGCTTGTCCTTTGATTGCTTTTCTGTCCACGTATTCAATGTCGAATTCACTCAAAATCATTACCCACTTGGCCAGTCGCCCAGTAAGTGTAGCTTTGTTGAGCAGATATTTTAGTGGATCAATTCTGGCAATCAACTTGGTCTTGTGAGTGAGCATATAATGTCGTAATTTTTGTGAAGCGAAGACCACAGCGAGACATGCACGCTCAATTGGTGTGTAGTTGAGCTCATATCCCACCAATGTGCGACTGATATAGTAGACTGCTTTTTCCTTGCCGTCAGGTATTTGCTGTGCTAGTAGTGCCCCCAGTGCTGTTGGAGTAGCTGATATGTAAAGTAGCAATGGTTGATTCGGAATTGGTGGCATCAAAACTGGCGGGTTCAAAAGATAGTCTTTAAGTGCCTGAAAAGCCTGTTGACAGTTCTCGTCCCATTTGAACTTAATGTTTTTGTGTAGCAGGTGCTGGAAAGGATTACACTTATCTGCAAGTTGTGCTATGAATCTTCGTATGGACTGGAGTCTCCCTTGTAAAGACCGAAGTTGACTGATATTCTTGGGTGGCGGCATGTCCAAGATAGCCTTGACTTTTGCTGGATCCGCTTCTATTCCTCTTTTAGACACAATGAATCCTAGGAGCTTCCCGGAGGTTACTCCAAAGACACATTTCTTTGGATTTAATCTTACCTTGTATTTTTCCAGCCTATCAAAAGCAACTGAAAGTATGTCCAAGTGTGTATTTCTGTCTATTGATTTAACCAAAAGGTCGTCGACATAATCTTCCACCTTTACATGCATGAGATCATGGAAGATAGTCGTCATGGCTCGTTGATACGTGGCACCTGCATTTTTCAGCCCAAAGGGCATGACATTCCAGCAGAAGGTTCCCCATGGACAAGTGAATGATGTTTTATGTTGATCTTCAGGTGCAATCCTGATCTGATTATATCCAGAGAATCCGTCCATTAAAGATAACATCTCATGGCCTGCTGTGAGATCAACAATTAAATCAATGTTTGGTAATGGGAAATCATCCTTCGGACAAGCCTTGTTGATATCCCTGAAGTCTGTACATATTCGGATGCTGCGATCTGGTTTGCTGACAGGTACTAAATTGGAGATCCATTTAGGATAATCAATTGGGCGTATGAATCCGACATCTAGTAATTTCTCCAGCTCTGCCTTGACTAATAATGCCACCTGTGGATGCATTTTTCTCAATTTCTGTTTTACTGGTTTTGCCCCCGGTTTGACTGTTAAATGATGCATTACTAAGTCGGGGTCTAGTCCAGGCATATCAGCATAAGACCATGCGAAGTTGACTTGTCGTTCCTTAAAGAAGCTTATGAACCTTGCTTTCTCGGCCTCTGTCAATGATTGAGCCAAAAATATGTTGTGTGGAACCTCTGCTGTACCAATGTTTGTCTTTATAGTCTCCTCTACCAACATGGATGATTTTTCCTCGTATGATGCGGGGAGAATGTCAAGCCTTCCATCTTCGGGCGCCTCAGAGAGGTTTTCACCCTCAGATACGTCCTTTCTTTTTACTTTTTTAGAGTCAGAGAGCGCCACAGTGTGGTTTTCGCCATAAGACCCTTGTTTTGTCTTTATTTTCACATTTTTGCGACTAGAAGGCCCGACACCCTCACCAAAGTATGCCATGTTATTTAGCTCTATGGCGTATCCTGCTTTATGGTCTCCAAGAGGAAGATCATCGCGAATGCCAAGATAATCCACAATAGCTTCGTCATTTTGAAATGTATCGATCTGTGGTGGTCCATCCTGATCCCAGTCAATGAGTTGGAGGTGAACGAGGGGAAGGTCTTTAGTGTTTTTAGAATCCGCAAGGCTAATAGTGAAGATGTGGTTATATTCAGGTATGTCAAAATAGTCATCGAGGTCATCAATGGCACTCTCCTTATCAGTTTCGATCGTGAGTGAGTCCAAATTATCATCACTAGTAGCACCCTCAGGGACAGGTGTCCTCATCCTATGTGATCCTGACCTAGGGCCTTGAAACGAAGCTTGTGCGGGATCCTTATGGGTCGGTTTTTGACCGACTCTGAATTTCTTGTAAAACTCCTCCTCCTCTGTAGGTTCATCTGGCTCTCTAAATGTCTCATTGAGCTCATAGTCGCTGGAGGATTTGTCTGAACCCCATTCCCACTCATTGGAGTCTGTAGAATAGTCATCTTCTTGTTGAACTTCAGCCACTTTGACTCGCCATATCTGTTTTGTTCTCTTATTTTGAATCTTGGGATTTAGAAAACCAAGCCCCTTGGAGCGTTCCCTTCTTGTAGCTAGCTCAGGTTGTAGAGGCTCCATGACACCTTCTTTGCGTAGTCCGAGAGGACTTTTTCCATCATACCCGAATCTTTGTAGAATTTTGAAACCTTTGCCATAGTTTTCACAGGGTATTATAATTTGATCATGTGTATCATCTTCAGCGTCTTTGTATAGCATTTTATATAAATTTTCTTCCTCTAGTTCGCCCCATTTTTGAAAGACGGTAGGATCCCATTTGAGTAGCATGATGGAGATTTGCTTATTAGGATGTGGCCTCCCATATTCCTTGGGGGAGTTCATGACTTGTCGTAAGAACATTGTTTGATTCAGAGCGTATTCTCCCATGCCTTTGTCTTGAAACTTGGCTCTAAGTTCACCTTGTTTGGATGTCGAGGGCTTTAATGACTCAGGATCAATATATGCTGAAGAAGGAGTAGCCTCACGATTGCTAGGAATGATAGTCTCAGTATGTGATCTCAAGTTATTGCAATATATGAATGGATTTGGATCACCATTGACCGTTACCTCGACTCCATTATGAGGAAATTTTATGCACTGATGGTATGTTGATGGGACCGCTCTCATTTCATGAATCCATGGACGTCCTAGCAATATGTTATACGTGAGGTCTAGATCCAGGACTTGACAAATCACGTCCTTTGTTACTGGCCCTATTCTGAGTGGTAAGATGACCGTGCCCTTGGACGAGCGCTCTTCATCATCATAAGCCTTAATAGTGATTTGGTTTGTAGCATTCACAGCTTTGTCAGAATATCCCAATTGTCTGATGGTGCTCAATGTACAAATATTAAGACCTGCTCCTCCATCTATCAGGACTCGTTTTATTCGGTGTTTATGTATGAAGGCTTCAATATGTAGAGGTGCATTGTGAGGCTGACTTATGGAGGCGTCATCGGCTTCTGTAAATGTGAGGGAGTGTGGAACGGATAGGTATCCCACCATGGCTTGAAACTGATCCACGTTTAGATCTGTAGGGACAGCAGTATCTCTCAAGGTTTTGTCAAGGACAGCTTTATGTGCAGGAGATATACGTAAGAGCTCAAGAATAGAGATGAGTGCGGGTGTTTTCCCTAATTGCTCTACAAGATCGTACTCAGGCTTAGTTGACGGAAGATTGGTATTCTTAGAAGAGGTTCCTGGCAATGTGATCTTACCTCGACGGGTTGTAACATGACATTCAGAGGTAGCTTCGGATGAAGATCCCACACCTTTTAGGACAATTTTAGGTCGCTGAGGAGGATTCTCAGGATTTTTATTTTTGATAGTAATGGTAGAAATATGATTGTCCATTGAGATGTGATTAATAGTGGAATCATAATTGTAAGATGTTCTGGTGTAATTGGCTTGATCATCTGTGACTTTGCCTTTTCCCTTGTCATGTTTTGGGAATGGTTCCTTAAACACCTCATGCTCTTGGTTAGATGAATGTCCCTCAATCTCAATATCTCCTCTGTCAATGAGATCTTGTACAATGTTTTTCAATCGATGGCAATTACTTGTCTTGTGACCCTTGCTCTTATGAAATTCACAATATTCATCATCATTCCACCAATTCGGTTTTACCTTTGGTTCATATGGAGGAAAATCTGGGACCGTGATCACTTTGTTTGCTACAAGCTTTTTGAATACTGATTCAAGTGGTTCTCCCAATGGAGTGTACTTCCTTCGTGGTCTAGCAGCCGTTTGATTGTTCACTTGATTGTTGGTAGAATTTGATCCAGAAAAGATGAACTTTGGTCTCACTGTGTTAGCATCAACAACACCATCATTAACTGTGTTCTTGTTCTTGTTCCAAAACTTTGGTTTGTCTTTTCCCTTAAAGTCCTCTTTGTTTTCTTTGAATAGTTTGATAACTCCTTGTTCAATTAAGACTCTTTCTGTTGCTAGGACCTTTTCAATGACATCCTTGAATGTAGACAAACAAGCTTTTCTGAGATCATAACCAATAGCCTTGTTAACATTTTGTGTGAACATTTCCACCATTTGTTTTTGCGGGATTTCACAAGAGCATCTGCTAGCTAAGTTCCTCCATCTTTGCAAAAATGACGCAAAAGATTCTCCTTCTTTTTGTTTCGTATTGCACAAGGTAGTAACTGAGACATCTGTTTCAATGTTGTAAGAGAAATGTTGAATGAATGCCTCTGCCAAGTCACCCCATGACTTAATACCAGGAGGTAATTGAGAAAACCATTCCATCGCTTGATCTCCTAAGCTCTGTGGGAACAACCTCATTAAGTATGTTTCTTCTGCCGCTACCTCAATGCAAGCTGTGAAGAATTGTCTTATGTGTGCCTTGGGATCTCCTCTCCCTCTATATTTGTCAAATTTCGGTGTTGCAAAGTGCGGAGGAAACGGAGGCATTGGAATGCTCTTATCAAAGGGATAAGGGCATATATCTCTCATAGTATATGTGGGTTTTGATGTGCCCATGTCTTCCACTTTCTTTTGTAGATCTCTAATTTGTTGCTCCAAATTATTTTTGGGAGGAGATGGATTTCTTGTAGCATATCCCATGTTTGAAACACCCATTTGAGGAGGAGCTTGTTGCATGTATGGATGATACTGATCGTAGACATGTCCATATGGAGGTCTATATTGTTGCGACATGTATGGAGCACTTGGCATAATTTCTTGTTGAGGAACCCCATATCTGTTTTGTGTGTATAAACCATATTCAATGGGCCTTTCATTTTCCATTGTGTTGCCCCCAATTTTGGCATGAGGTCTCCTTGTGTCAAAATTTTGAGGAAGTCCTTGAGTATCCATTTGTCTTGGTTGACCCATATCTTGAGCATGTGTTTGAACATAAGGCCTCCATGATGGTCTTTGAGTGTAAGTATCGTGCATTTGAGCTTGTGTATGTGGGATTGCTGGTTTCTGAAGCAAAACTGATGGTGACTCCGGCATCACATTATTTGGTCCTCCACTATTTGGTTGAGTTTGTTGTGAAGGTCTACTTTCCATAAGTTGAGATAAGTCAAAATCATGTGGTATCTTAGCTCCACTTTGTGCCATCATGTTTAGAAAGTATTGACGATCTCTCCTCATTATCTCTTCAACCAATCTATTGAATTGAGGATCCATTATAGATTCTTGTATGTCTGCTGATAGTATTGAAGAATTGTCCACATTATCATTGTGTGTAGCGTTGTGTATAGCGTTTGCGCTTTCCATATTTGGATTGTGTCTATAAACATTCATGTCTGGTAATGTAGTGTGCTCAGGATTGTAGAAGACATCATTGTCATACTCATAAGAACTCATGTTTACGGGTCCTTGAGCTTCTTTAGCTTTTCTCCTAGATTTTTGAAGACGGGTTTCAACCATGAACTAGGTGTTAGACCAATATGTGAGAGACTTAGACGAAAATGACAAGAGTATGTAAGACCAAGAGTTGTATGGAGTGTAAATGAATCTGAAGTTTACTTGCAATGTCCAAAGTGTAAGACCAAGTATGTATGTTGTAGAGTAGGTGTGACTTCCAAAGAGAGGATAGTTTCTCTTGATGAGGTAAGCTGACCTTGACTCTAAGTAAGACCAAATGAGACCCAAAGGTAAGAAACCTTGATGAGGGATCACTTAGCAAAGTGTTGTAGTATGTAGTGTGTTGACACAGTATAGTGAGGACAAGCAAGTGACCTTTTTGACTCAAGTTTAGACAAGCATGACTGTAAAATGAGGTATGAAGCAATGATGGACTGTGTAAGACCTTAGAACAGGCTGAATGCTAGATGAACCTGAAGAGATAACCTAGGAAGCTCAAGTGTGCCGAAACTGATTTCTTTGTTTGCTTGACTGTTAAACTTTTTTCAAATCTTGACACAGACGCCTCTGTATACTTCACAGACGCGGTTTTAAGACACAGACGCTATTCTGTTTGACACAAACGTGATTCTGAGATTTCCTGTTGATGTTTGCTAAGACTGACAGATTTTTGCAATTGTGGACACAGACGCGCCTGTATACTTCACAGACGCTATTTCCAGACACAGACGTGTCTCTGTTCGACACAGACGCTGATAAAAACACAGACGCTATTCTGTACTTCACAGACGCGTTTATCAGACACAGACGCGGTTTTAACAGACACAGACGCGTTTATGTAACCTTAGTGCAATCTTTCCTATCTGTGAATTTGTTTTGCTGTGACCAAATCTGATTTTTCGACTGTTTTTCGTGACAAGAGGACACAGTGTTGATGACCCAATGTTTGCAGACTGTTTAGACTCCAAAAAGTGTGTTGTTTGATGTAAAAAGTTTTTGCATACACTTGAAGACACAAAAGACACAATGTTTTGCTGTTTTGTCTTGATTGTTTGAATGCTTAAAATAAGTCAAGCACAATTCTTATGGCTGGCCAGGACAATAATTGTTGATCCCACATGGGGTTTTACCCCCGAGGCTACGCTATTCAGAGCGGATACTTAGATGCTTGACCTCACTGGCTCCACCCTCGGCACTCACTTCTCGGGTCAGCCAAGCATCAGTCCCCATGAAAACTCCCCATGGCGAACTTTGTATCTCTACTAAGAACCGTATGTGTGTGGGCCGCTACCAGAGGTCCGACCTCCTGCCTCAACAACTAGAAGGATTTGGGCATCTAAAACAATGAGGTGCTAGTAAGGGCATCCGCTCGTGTGGCCATACATGCGGCACTTTCAGCTCTGTAAATACAGAAGGCTCCCAGCCGGTAGGGGTTACGCCCTACAAATGATCAAATAAATTTGATCAAACGGGTTTATGGGGAGACATAGTGTCGGTATGAACTAATCAGCACACGTTATTCATAGTTTTCACCATGAATACATTTGATTATAGTGGCTTGGAAGAAGATGGCTTTTCTTTTGCTACCACTTGGGTCGTTCTCTTCTCACTAGTAGTCCTAATGACCACACGGGAAGACAGGCCCTCTAAAGAGTAAACAAAAAGAGCCTATTGCTCAAGACACAAAAGACAATGGTTAAATTTTAGTGCACCAATTGAAGTGTTTGCTAAGCTATGCAGACAAGGCACACAAATAAAATTACAAAACCCTAGCTAAGGCCCTGCAACAAAATTGTTAGTAGTTTGGGTTGTTTCAAATGATAACCCCTTCCTGCAAGCACACAAGTTAGGTAAATTTTAAGAAAACCCAAAAAGACTTTGTGAAAAGGGGCCTTCAACAAAAACGTATTTGTCTCCAAAGCAAGCTGCACAAACCAGGTTAGCTAGATCTGCAAAGGTTAGCCAAAAATAAACCAGATCTGAAACCCTAAGTACAAAATCCGAAAACCCGAATCGAAAAAAACTTGAAAAAAATTTTGCAAAACAGAATGCACAGACGCTGTTATACCAGACACAGACGCGTCTATCCGACACAGACGCGGCTCTGTGATTCGCAGACGTGATTTCAGAACACAGACGCCTTTTTATTCTGCAGACGCGATCAGAGGGTTCACAGACGCGATTCGGGATCACAGACGCGACTTTCGGAAACCTGCAAAAATAGAAAATGACAGAAACACAGACGCGATAAAAGATGTCACAGACGCCTCTGAAATACAAAAACGCGATCCGAACACTCGCAGACGCGAAAAAAACCTAAAATGTCGTCGAAATCGTCCGATCTGCAACTTCTGCAACAAAATGTTAAATGCAAAGGGACAAGAGTCCCACCGGGCGTGCCAAAATGTATATGGTGAAAATGGATAGCAATAAACAACAATATTGAAAGACTAAAATGGATTCAACCACCAAACCCTAGCCTAACAATGAACAAAGATCCACCATAACATATGAAGATAACCTAAGACAATGCAAAATAACTCAAAAAATCACAAAGATTATACCATCACATGTCCACTAGGGTTTTGATCTCCATTCTTCCTATCTCCATTGATCTTGTTTGATATGCTTGCTCTCAGATTTTTGTATGCACAAGAGCTCAACAAAGAACGGAATGTGGTTGCAAGTAGGATCGTAGTATAGCCAAGTCCTCCAAAATTAGTCATTAGGGTTTGGTAATGAAGAAAGCATCTCCTTAAATAGAAGACACAATAGAAAATGGAGGGTTAAGATTGAGAGGTGTAAAAAGAGAGGTCGGCTAGGATTAGAGGGTAGGTATAAGAAATACCAAAATAATGAAAGGGGTAGGTAGTGTAGGAAATAAGAGATGAATGACATGTGTCATGTGTAGAAAAGGTTAATGAATTAATTAAATAAATAAAGATTTATTTAATTAATAGAAGAAGTAGGGCAATTAAATAAATAAAATATTTATTTAATTTAGGAAAGGGATAATTTAAATAAATAAATGTATTTATTTAAATGAGAAATAAGGCTAGAAGAGGATAAATGAATTAATTAAATAAATAAAGATTTATTTAATTAATAGAAGAATTAAGCTAAAGTAATTAAATAAATAAAATATTTATTTAATTAGACATGACAATTTTAGGTGTCTACACGTACAAATCTTTGTTTCTAAGTCTCCAGCAAAATCACTGAATATTATCGCCCTTTCTAAAGTTCTCTAATGCGTATTATTTTCCTTCTGGTTGTGTACATATCAAACAATGGCTATTTTCCTCTTATCTTGGTTGGGCGTTACCTTTTTCCCTGCCTTTATGGGCTGAGCGCTCCTCATTTATTGTTTTGACTGCCACTAACAACAGTTCCATTGAATACGAAAAGCACGTTGCCCTCTACCTAAGGGCTCGTTAATGTTTTAAAGCAGTGGTGTATGTGTTTACGCTAGTTAAGTATGAGTGTTCGGTTATACATAGTCCTTCCTCATTCGAACACATGGAGTTTGAAACATTGCTCACACAGCATGGTCGATATTAATATCAACCCTTAAATCAATATAATATTTGTTATTAATAATGCATGTAATGTATTTCATGCAATTGATATATGATTATCATTGCATGGAATATACCAAATGCAATTTGATATCAGATTAACAATATAACTTCTCTTTATATATATATATATATATATATATATATATATATATATATATATATATATATATATATATATATATATATATATATATATATATATATATAAAACTTATCACTTCATTATCAATACCATACGAGCTAAATGGCATTATGTACATTATAAATGTGTGTGTGTGTGTCGCCTGTAATGTATTTCATGCAATTGATATATGATTATCTGGTGCAAGGGCACTCAAGGGTGTGCTAGCATCTTTTCAACATGTGTTTTAAAGCAACACAATGTGCTACCTTGAAGGTTTCTTGTGTAGGTCCTAAATGGATGTGGTACTGCTACCAATGCTATGTAATAAGCCCTAAGGCTCCAACATGTGTACTTGGTCAAAAAGCCTTGTATGGGAATTTTATTCATGTTTTTGGTGTCTAGGGGTCCTAGAGATGTTGTGTGTCCACTTTGTAACCTTTGGTATAAAGCAAGCGTGCCATGTAATAATTTGTCAGAAGTTGTTATTTTGTCATAGGCAATTTTGTAAAATTTTGAGTTGTGGTTGGCCAATGGCTAGTTGGTTGCACTTGTACATTGGGAGGTGGTTGGAAGGATTCCTTGGCCTTATTTAAGCTTGAGGAATGATTCCCAAAGGATAGATTGAGATTTTGAATGAAATTTATGCTTCCTACAATTTTGAAATTGTCATTTTTACTGCATTTTCTTGTGTTCTTGGCTTTGGTACAAATTTGTACTGACACCTGGAAGGGCTAATGCCTTGAATCGGTTGTAACAGTGAACCAAATTTCATTTGATGTAGGTTTGAGGTCTTGAAGTTATGTGGTTGAGGAGTAATTGAATTTTCTTTCTTGTTGTCTGGTAGAAACCCCAAAAATCAGGGTTTGGTTGCAAAAGGAGCCACCATTCAACATTCCTCAATGGGAATAGTTTGAAACCCTAAGGAATGTTGGAATACCTTGTATACTAGATTATTTGTTTGGTTTGGGAAGCAGAAGATCTCACCTTTCACTTTTGGAGTGATGCTCTAGACTTGACATTACCCTTGTGGCAAGTCTGTGCAGCGAAGGATTGATTGTATCCTTGGAGTAGTGGACAAAGCAGTGGTCAAAACTTGCATGGAGGGGACCCTTGGAAATGTGTAGACCCTCTTCAAAATCCCTAACTTCATTCCCATTTGACTGGTGAAGGTTTTGAGACCTAAAACTCCTATATCGGCTAACTAAGCTAAAATAGGCATAGTAGGGTTTGGACACTTGCACTCAAAACCCAGATGCAAAAGTTTAAAATACTTTAGAGGGTCCAAAAGGGTATATGAATATAAAAAAAATTCAAGTGATTGTTCAGAGATTTTGGTAGATAGAGGAGAAAAAGTCCAAATAGAGGCCTAATTGCTTGTAGCCCTATTTCCCAGGTCACTAAGAACAAAAGGCACAAAAGGCTTGTAAGAATAGACCAAAGAGGTCTAAGTCAGTTAAAATACCTTCTCAAACATGTTCAAACACTCACACATGACATATTCCACCATTTGATCAAAAGGTCGTGTTGGCAAGGGGCTTGGGGTTGTCAGGTGTCTTGGTTTAGGGATTGAGCATATAGGGGTGGGAGTCTCCTTGTGAAACCAAGTTGTCCTAAGTGGATTTATTCTTGGGAAGGATCAAGGACAAGCTTAATAACCTTTGGAAGGTTGGAGATATTGGACCATTGGATGGTGCCAAGTGTTAACCCATAGAAGAAGCCAAAGAAATTGTTCATCAACACCAAACCCTTTGCATCAAAGTGGTATCATAGCTATATCAAGGGTGGAATAGTGTGTGTCAGACTCATAATTTGGAGGAGAGGCTGATACAATGCCTCCTAAGGCAATGAACCCAGAGGCCATCAAGAAGATGGTAGAGGAGTTGCTTGAAGAGAAACTCAAAGAGACCGGACAGACCAAGGGAAAGGACAAAACTTGTGATGATGAATCAGAGGAGGAGAATGAAGAGCAGGAGACCATTCCTCAGAATATGCCACCTAATCAAAAGATGTTCTTGGATGCTTTGAAATCAGTAAACAGAGACAATGTGGAAAGTTTACCTATTTATAGCAGTAGCTTGAATGGAGAAGAGTTGCTTGAATGGATAGAAGCACTCAATAACCACTTTGACTACAAAGAAATTCCCGAGGAGAAAAGAGTGAGTTTGGCAAAGTCTAGACTCAAGGGGTCTGCCTTGTTGTGGTGGACAATGTTGCAAGAAGAAAGGATGAATATAGGGAAGAAGAAGATATCCTCTTGGGAGAGGATGAAGAGCAAAATCAAAGATCAATTCTTACCAATAGACTATGAGGTTTAGATGTACAAGAAGATGCAAAATCTCAGATACAGGGAGTTGGATGTGAATGCATATACTGAAGAATTTTACAAACTAAGTCTTAGGTCAAAGAAGCATGAAGAAGAGGCGGAGAAGGTGGTCTGAACGGGTTAAGGCAAAACATCCAAGATGAGATCAGCATCATGGCTCCGGACACTATGCACAAATGTTTCCAATTGGCATTGAAAGTGGAAGATAAGATAAGGAGAAGAGGAGAGAAAAACAATAGAGGAAGGGGAGGCAGGAATTTCAGAGGTAGAGGTGGCTATGGAGGAAGAAATACTCCTTTTAAAAATGGTGACTCTAACCAGCAAGAGTCCAATAGAGAGTTCAACAATAATAATGGAGGCTTCAGAGGAGGAAGAAGACCTTTTGGTAGGGGTAAGAAATGAAGTCAAGCTAGAGGTCCTGGTGTTTTCACTGGCAAGTGTTACAATTGCAACCAAGTGGGTCATACCACGAGTAGATGCCCAAAGAAAGCTTATAGTTCACATGGACCAGAAAGAAGGAATCAACTTGTGCAAGAGGATGATGGACAAAGTGACAATTCACCCATGGGAAATGCAAGTCCCACCTTGGATGGAGAAAGCCTCATGCTAAGGATGACGTTATCGAAGGTACCCCAATGCAAGGAGCCACCACAAAGAAAGTCTCTCTTCGAGACTACTTGTAAGTCTCATGGTAAGGTTTGTAAGGTGATTGTAGATTCTGGATCCACTAAGAATATTGTTGCTTTGGAAATGGTAGAGAAGTTAAAATTGAAAAGGTTACCACATGTGAGTCCTTATAGGGTGTCTTGGCTTAACAAGGGGCAACATGTAGTGGTAGCTGAACAAACTTGGGTGGATTTTGAACTAGGAGACTACAAGGATATGATCTTGTGTGATACCCTTCCTATGGGTGCTCGTCACTTGCTATTAGGCCGCCCTTGGCAGTATGATGTCAAAGCCCAACATGATGGGGAAAAGAATGTGTATGTCATCTCCAAGAATGGTAAGCAGTTTAGGATGGAACTCTTACCTGATCAAGGGGAAGAGAATATTTTTAGTCCAAGTGTCATGATGATTAGTGGGAAAGAGTTTTCAGATGTTCTCAAGCAAGAGGAGACCCAAGGCTATGCTTTAGTCTTATACCCAAAGGATAAACCTCAACAAGAGAATGGTGCAAAGAGAGAGGTTCCTAATGAAGTACAAGCCATGTTGGATAGATATGAAGGAGTTGTAGCCAAATACATGCCTAATAAATTGCCTCCAATCAAAGAAATCAGTCATCAAATTGATTTGATCCCTGGTGTAACCTTACCCAACAAAACTGCCTACAAGATGACTCCCAAACAAAATCAAGAGATATCACGACAAGTGAAAGAACTATTGGACAAGGGGTTGATTAGGAAGAGTTTAAGCCCGTGTGTTGTACCTACTGTGTTGGCACCAAAAAAGGATGGAACATGGAGAATGTGCACTGACTCTAGAGCCATTAACAAGATCACAATTAGGTACCGGTTTCCTATGCCTAGGATTGAAGACCTAATGGACTATCTTGGGGGATCTTGCTACTTTTCAAAGATTGATTTGAAATTAGGTTACCACCATATCAGAATCAGACTTGGTGATGAGTGGAAGACCGCCTTTAAGACAAACGAGGGTTTATATGGATGGTTGGTGATGCCCTTTGGGCTCACAAATGCACCTAGTACCTTTATGCGCCTCATGAATGAGGTATTGGTTGACTTTATTGGCAGATTTGTTATTGTTTATCTTTGATGACATCTTGGTGTTTAGCAAGTCCAAGGAGGAGCATTTGAAGCATTTGGTTCAGGTTTTGAGGAAGCTTCATGAGGAGAAATTGGTAATCAACCCTGAGAAGTGTGAATTCATGAAAACTGAGTTGGTGTATTTAGGCTTTGTGGTTTCTAAGGGATGTTTAAAAATGGATCCTTCAAAGGTTGAGGGTGTTGTCAATTGGCCTACACCTAGGACAATAGGGGATGTTAGGAGCTTTTATGGATTGGCATCTTTTTATAGAAAATTCATCAAGGGTTTTAGTCATATTTGTGCTCCAATTCTTAACACTATAAAAAAGGAGGAATCAAATGCAAGTTTGAATGGACAAAGAGGGCATCCCAAAGCTTTGATATTTTGAAGAGGAAAGTTGCAAAACTTCCTACCTCGAGGCTCCCTAATTTTGATCAACTTTTTACAGTTGAATGTGATGCAGGCAAGCAGGCAATAGGTGTAGTTTTTAGTCAAGAAGGGCATCCGGTGGCATTATTTTTAGAGAAGTTGAATGAGGCTAAGCAAAGGTACTCAACCTATGATTTGGAGCTCTATGCTATGGTACAAGCACTTTCAAAGTGGCATCATTACCTTCTTCCAAAAGAGTTCATTGTTTATATTGATAACCATGCATTGAGTTTTCTTAACGGGCAAGAGAAGTTGAATCAAAAGCATATCAAGTGGGTTGAACAAATTCAACCTTACACGTTTACTATCAAGCATAAGAAGGGTGTGCCTAATAAGATTGCAGATGCCTTGAGTAGGAGAGTACTCACTATCCAAGAAATCCAATGTCAAAGTGTTGGTGTTGATTCTCTTAAACTCATGTATAAGGAGAATAAAGATTTTAAGGATGCATATGATGTATGTACTAAGTTTTCTAATTCCTTTTATGTTGAGTTCCCTGATTTCATGTTGCAAGATGGATTGCTCTTTAAGGGGCATCAACTATGTATTCCTCAATGCTCTATGAGGGAGAATATCATTAGGAAAAAGCATAATGGCAGCCTTGGCGGTCATTTTGGTTTGGATAGAACTTTGGAGCAGGTATCAAGGTTTTACTTTTGGCCTAAGATGCAAGCAAAGGTAAGAAGATTTGTGGAGAATTGTCCCATTTGTCAAAGGGCAAAATGATTTTCTACTAATGTTGGGTTGTATCAACCTTTACCGGTTCCTACTAGGCCTTGGGAAAGCCTTAGTATGGATTTTGTACTTGGTTTGCTCAAAACTTCTAGGGGGTTTGATAGTGTCTTTGTAATTGTTGATAGGTTCAACAAGATGGCTCATTTTGTGCCATGTAAATGCACAAATGATGCATCTCATATTGCAGGACTCTTCTTCAAAGAAGTTGTAAGGATACATGGTCTACCTCTCAATATTGCCATTGATAGGGACTCCAAGTTTGTTGGTCATTTTTGGAGGACTCTCTATAAGAAATTGGGTGCCAATATGTCATTTTCTTCAGCATACCATCCTCAGATTGATGGCCAAACTAAGGTGGTTAATAGATCTATTGGCAATCTTCTTAGATGCCTTACCAAGCAGCATGGACAAAGTTGAGATTTGGTGATTGGACGAGCTAAATATGCATATAATGATTCAGTTAATAGAAGTACAGAGAGAAGCCCATTTGAGGTGTGTATGGCTTACATCCTAGAGGGATACTAGAACTTAGAGACCTTGGAGGTATGGAAAGAAGGAGTGCTTAGGGAGAGGACTTTGCCATCACTGTGAAGGAGATCCATGATCAAGTCAAGACTTCACTTCACAAAAGTGCAAAAAAATACAAACTCAGGGTAGATGTTAAGAGAAGGGATGTTCAGTTTCAGGTAGGAGATTTGGTGATGGCCTACCTAAGCAAGGAAAGATTGCCCAACGACCAACCCTCCAAGTTGCTCATGAAGAAGATAGGACCTCTCCGGGTGGTTCATACATTTGGTAACAATGATTACGAGGTTGAGCTTCCACCAGATTTGGGGATCTCTCCCATTTTTAATGTGTGTGATTTGATAGCCTTCAAGGGTCCTTTACCTGATGCAGCAACTAGTGCATCTCTTGTGGAAGAGGATGTAGATTGGGTGAAGGATTTACCACCGAGCAAACCTTTGGAGTTGGAGAGTATCCTTGATTCCAAAGTGATAAAACAAACTAGAAGAGGGGTCTACAAGGACTACTTGGTCAAGTGGAAGGACCTCCCTGGGTCTGAAGCTACTTAGATGTCTGAAAGTGATATCATAAAGCATGGCACCTTAGTCACCCGGTAGGCAACTCAAGGGACTTGAGTTTTCTTATCCAGGGGAGTATGGTGCAAGGGCACTCAAGGGTGTGCTAGCATCTTTTCAACATGTGTTTGAATGCAACACAATGTATTGCCTTGAAGGTTTCTTATGTAGGTCCTAAATGGATGTGAAACTGCTACCAATGCTATGTAATAAGCCCTGAGGCTCCAAGGTGTGTACTTGGTCAAAAAGCCTTGTATGGGCATTTTATTTGTGTTTTTGGTGTCTAGGGGTCCTAGAGATGTTGTGTGTCCACTTTGTAACCTTTGGTATGAAGGCAAGCATGTGATGTAATAATTTGTCAAAAGTTGCTATGTTGTTATAGCCAATTTTGCAAAAAATTGAGTTGTGGTTGCCCAACGGCTAGTTGGTTGCACTTGTACATTAGCAGGTGGTTAGAAGGATTCCTTGGCCTTATTTAATCTCGAGTAATGATTCCCAAAGGTTAGATTGAGACTTTGAATGAAATTTATGCTTCCTACAATTCTGAAACTGTCATTTTTACTGCATTTTCTCGTGTTCTTGGTTTTGGTACGGATTTTTACGAACATCTGAAAGGGCTAATGCCTTGAATTAGTTGTAACAGCGAATTACCTTTCATTTGATGTAGGTTTGAGGTCTTGAAGTTCTGCAGTTGAGGAGTAATTGAATTTTCTTTCTTGCTACTTGGTAGAAACCCCAAAAATCAGGGTTTAGATGCAAAAGGAGCCACCATTCAACATTCCTCAATGGGAATGGTCTGAAACCCTAGGGAATGTTGGAATACCTTGTATACTAGATGATTTTTTTGGTTTGGGAAGCAAAATATCTCACCTTGCACTTTTGGAGTGATGCCCTAGACTTGACATTACCCATGTGGCAAGTCTGTGCAACGAAGGATTGCTTGTATCCTTGTTGCAATGGACAAACCAGTGGTCAAAAATTGCATGGAGGGGACCCTTGGACATGTGTAGACCCTCTCCAAAATCCCTAACTTCATTCCCATTTGACTGGTGGAGGTTTTGAGACCTAAAACCCCTATATCGACTAACTAGGCTAAAATAGGCACAATAGGGTTTGAACACTTGCACTCAAAAACCAGATGCAATAGTTTAAAATCCTTTAGAGGGTCCAAAAGGGTATTTGAATATCAAAAAATTTCAAGGGGTTGTTCATACAGTTTGGTAGATAGAGGAGAAAAAGTCCAAATAGAGGCCTAATTGCTTATAGCCCTATTTCCCAGGTCACTAATAACAAAAGGCACAAAAGGCTTGTAAGCACAGACCAAAGAGGTCTAAGTCAATGAAAATACCTTGTCAAACATTTTAAAACACCCACACATTACATATTCCACCATTTGATCAAAAGGTAATGTTGGCAAGGGGCTTGGGGCTGTGAGGTGTCTTGGTTTAGGGGTAGGAGTCTCCTTGTGAAACCAAGATGTCCTAAGTGGATTGATGTTGTGAGGTGTCTTGGTTTAGGGGTTGAGCATATAGGGGTGGGAGTCTCCTTGTGAAACCAAGATGTCCTAAGTGGATTGATCCTTGGGAAGGATCAAGGACAAGCTTAAGAACCTTTGGAAGGTTGGAGATATTGGACCATTGGATGGTGCCAAGTGTTAACCCACAGAAGAAGCCAAGGAAATTACTCATCAACACCAAACCCTCTGCATCATTATCATTGCATGGAATATACCACATGCAATTTGATATCAGATTAACAATATAACTCTCTCTCTCTCTCTCTCTCTCTCTCTCTCTCTCTCTCTCTCTCTCTCTCTCTCTCTCTCTATATATATATATATATATATATATATATATAACTTATCACTTGATTATCAATACCATACGAGCTAAATGACATTATGTGTCACGAATCGTATTTTTAATAATGTGCATTCTAAAGATTTAATGTGATTTTGAAATTAAAATATATTAGATCATTCATAATCTAGTGTGAGGAAATATTGTATGCATTTTAATTCCTGCAATTGATATGAAATTCAACATTTAGTGTTCTTTTATTTGGGTTTGTCAATACTAATAAACTATTGAGTGCAAGGGATGCAGGATCAGGTGAACGAGGTCGAAGGCGAGAACACGACTCGGGTAGAACTGTTTTTAACTAAATGACTTCGATGGAAAAGGGGATCTCACACACACCACATTTGCATATGCATTTATCTTTGCATTTATGAATGAAATATTATGTTAAATTCGACTATATAGGATGAAAAATCGATTAATGATTGAATTATATAGTGATTCTATGATTTCATTTTCTTTGTGTGGAAATTATCGATTATGTTTGGTTTTCAGAATTACATTTTAGATTGTATGTATTTAAAATTAGGAATAGATTATAAACTTGTATATTCAAAAGTGAATATAGTTCATGTTTAATTCATTCGCTTATGTATTTATTTTATAGGACTAATTATATTGAATATTTTAATATGATTAATTAGTCGTTGAATAAATTGAATTATATGACCTAGTATATAAAATGATTAGTCGTTTGTTATATAGATGGTAGACAACTTGAAATTATCGATTACACATATACGTATTTATATTTACGTGAAATTGTAAATTTAATCAATACGAAAATCGTCATATGCTATAAAAACGATTATTCATAAAACATATTTATAAATATTAGCATGTATTAAATTATGAATATATAT
>NC_081410.1:42956611-43161611 GCF_030272615.1 Cryptomeria japonica | reverse complement strand
GCACATCATGAAGCAATTCTAAAGAATGAAGAAAATCAATCATTGAAACTTGAAGTATCAAGGCTGACTGGTGAACTTGAAACAGAGAAGAAATCCAAAGAATCATTGGAGAAAAGTTATGAAGCATCAAAGATGTTGGATGAGAAATTGAATATAAGAAGACCCTACAAAGATGGAGGACTCGGTTACAGAGGAAAAGAATCAACCGAGAAAGGAATTCATACTACCGAGAGAGGGGAATCATCAAAGCAAGCTGGAAACAGGAATAACATCAAAAGGAAAAAGCCTATTTGCTACTACTGTGGAAATCAAGGTCATACTGCCAACATATGCCAGATCAAAAAAGGTAAGCAATTGAATCTCACTAAGTCCAATGGATATTGTTACAATTGCAATAAACATGGTCACACATCTAATCAATGTAGGACAAAGTCTGTTAACAACTATCAGAAGGCAAAATTCAAAGGATATCGTAGAAACTGCAATAGATATGGACATAGTACCAAGAAGTGCTGGTCTAAGCAAAAGAACTACATGCGGTATCCACACCAAGCAAACACTAGAGGTTACCAATCTCACACAAATCCTTACTGACAATATGCAGCAGTACCATGGGATTACAATACAAGGATATGGTGCGAATGTTGTGGAAGATATGGACATATTAGTGCCAACTATTTTATAAGGTTTGGAATGAACAACCGGAGATCATTGAGAAATCCTGGTATGGCATGTTTTCATTGTCACAAAGCTAGACATTTAGCTGGAGATTGTAGAGATCAACCTAGAAGAGACACTGAAGAGATAAAAGAAAAATTCAAGACGATTTGGAAAAAGAAGGAAATTATGTTAGATGAAGAAAGAACCTTACCTACAGAGTTAGGTGCACCTATTTCAAATTAGTCAGGAAAAGGTATGAAGGGACTGCATTCTCTAAAGGTTAAATCATAACAGTTCCTATTCTATCATGCACAAAATTCAGAATCTACATAGTTAAGATGCAATTAGTCAATTTATATAATATACAGGAAACCTGTCAAGTCGGTGTATACAGGAAACCTGTCAAGTCGGTTAATAAAGGAAATTTGGCTACTTGGTTAAAACAAAAAAAAGGAGTAAATCGGTAAAAGGTGAACCAAGTGCATTTAATGTCTTGACCTAACTTGCATGGACCCCGATGAGGTATTTTTGAGTACTTAAAAGTGTTTTCGCGGTCATTTTCATTCACCAAGTTGTCGAGAAGCAGAGCAGAGTGAATCAAAGTGATCAAACTTCATTCAGAGCGAATTTTGAGGTATTTACATCAAATCTATTCACTGTTAAGTTGGTTTCCGATCTAGTCAAATTGCTATTTTCTACCGAGTGTGAAGCGTCAGTCATTTGTAAACCCTAAGGATAATTTGTCAAATCTTACCCAAAACCTACCATGGCGCCCAAGATCCAAGATCCCGTAGTTGTCCAAAATGTGGAGAAGCCCTTGCTGAAATATTCTTTAACTCCCAAAGTTGCCTCAGAACCGGATGACAAAACTGCATTTTCACTCATCCCGGATCGAGTCTTGTTAGTAGAAGATGTCAGATTCTTCACCAAATGCTGTGTTGAGGAACTCGGTCATGTAGAGATTAGTGACACATATGATGAACTTTGCACTGATGGCAAACTGGATAGCAAATTTGAGCATATCAAAATCAAGAGATTAACTGAAGCCCTAGTCTATCCCCGTGTGTTCAAACCCCAGTGGGTTAAGTTTGTCTTGAGCAGAGTACATGATGATTTCATGTGGCTACAAGAGCAACCATTCAAGATCACTAAGGAAGTCATTCACCTGATCACCGGGTATCCCATCTATGATCATGCACGTGCACAGAAAATGATATCACAAAAGGAGCTAATCAGTCTAACCGGAGTAGAATCTGATTACCGAGGACTGAAATTGAATAATGTCACTGATGCAGAACTCAAGTTTGCAATTAGGGTTATTGGTTACTATTTCTTCCAATCTGCAAGGGAAAACAGTGTACCATGTGCTCGAGTTGACTTGGCCTACAAAATAGTGAAGAAGGGAATGAAAGTTGACTTGTGTGAAGTACTACTGAAGAACTTGTTTGAGAACCTGAACACAATAAGGAAGCCGAAGAAGAACAACTCGACAAATACACTAAAGTTCAGTTCATTACTTGTATGCATGTTTTTCTACTTTGAGTTCTTTCCCTCAGTCAGTAGAGTAGTATGGGAGCTACACCGACCCATCACCCATCAGATCAATGACTTCATCAAGAAGTTAGGAGATAACTTTAATGATATCATGGATGATTACTTCAGCAAATTCCAAGAGAAAATGCACAATAGGTATAGGATTCCACCACAGCTGGTAGAAAAATACAAGGACAATATATGTTTTGAGGTCGACACTGATTATTGTTATGTAAATGTTGTTGAACCGAGAACTCAATCGTTGCAACCAATGGGTTATGAGATTGATTATGATATAACACAACAACAAATTGATGCCTATTTATCATTGCCAAGGCATGCAACCAAACTAAGGTATGGAAACTATGAAGAGGTGAAGGAGAAAGTAAAAATGAGCATTGTAGTACCTAAGGCTACAAGAAAAGCTACAAAGATGATAAAGGTTTTATCTGAGAAATTCGAAGAAGAATCCTCCTCTACACCTGTAAAAGGCAATCTTGCCATTACCGAAGAGGAATTAGAAGCTCAAGAGGCAGCAACAACATTGAGCACAGAGTTGCCAAAGGGTAAAGTTTTGAAAAGAAAGAAACAAAACATCTCACAGGCCCTACCGACTCCACCAACAAAGAGACCCAACACCAGAGCATCAACCGCATCACCGAGTAAGAAACAAAAGAGTGTTACTGCACCCAAGGTAACCAAGACTTATAAGAAATCTACTCAGAGACTCATTTTGGCAAAAGAGTCTAGTGATACAGAGTCTGATGATGCAAATAAATTCCAGATTGTGAAAAGCAAAAAGGTAAATATTCATAGTGTTGAAATTTTTTGTGCCAATCTTAAAGAATACGGTGGATTTGTAGGATTTAGATATGTTAAGTATGAGACTAGGAATAATGATGAGAAGCGACATATTGAAGAAGCTGTCATCTATACACTTCTGAAGTTTCAACTAGCACCATTGGAACTAGCAAAGTCACTTCTGAGTGATTTATACTTACATATTGATAACAAATGGAAATATGCAATGGACTCAGATAGACAAATAAGAGAAAGAAGTCTAGTCCATCTATTTCCTGACATGTCCGTGGTAGAAATCAAGGAGCATTTGACCACATACAATTCTAAATTTCTTGTGAAACAGAGAGCCTTAAAATTGATGAATGGGCTATACATTGATGTGGAGAATGAGACAAAAGCCAAGTGGCAAGAGATCTTCAAACAAAAGGATGTCGATGAACCATCTCAAATTGAAATTGTTGATGTCACCGAGCAAGATCCAGATGTCATCGAGCAAGGTCCAGACCCAGTTGACACTATACAAATTGATGAAGATGTAATGGATGAAGCAGGACCGGAGTAGGAGATGATTGAAGGCACTACCTATGCAAAACTTGTCTCTAGTGAATCTGTCTTAGAACAAGTTCATCCTTATCTATCGGTGAAGCCACCTGTCTCAACCGAAGCTCCCAAGGGCACCGAGCAAGGCAGCGAAGGTACCAAATCTGAAGCAGCATATGATACAACCAAAGATCAAACGTCTCAAGCATAGACAAGCACTGCAAATGTTACAGTTGAGACCCCTAGCACCGAGACATCAAAAGACACTACAACTGCTACAAGAACCGACCAAAGTGTTGCATCTACCGAGCAACCTATCGAGGGTCAGCAAGCCTCACAAGCACTTATCTTAGTGCCTCCGACGAAAGGAAAAGAGAAGAAGGTGAGAAAGCATGGTTTCAAATTTTACTTGTCTAAACTGATCGTGTTGCCCAATGTAGACATCTCCAAATTGAAAGGGCAAGCACTCACTGAATTCGGTGAACTATGCAAAGCAAAGGCCCAACAGGAGAAGCAACTAGCCATACAGAAGAAGAATAAAGTACTTCAGAAGGTTAGGACACTACTCACATAAATGCTACCTTCAACAACAGTGTCAACCGATGCAGCCATCCATATTCAATTGGATGAACTCCTAAATCAGATTGAAACATCTGGAGTAGATGCATCCAAGTACTTAAGCAAGCTCAAGGATAAAGAGCTAACTGCAAAAATAATAGAGGAAGTACAGAAATCCATTGCTGTTGGCAAGGTAAAACTTGTCAAATTCATTGCTGAGTTGTCCCCTCAACTCAAGCATATTCTTTATTTATTCCAGAAACTGTGTACATTTTCCTTATTCATTAAAGATGTCAAAAATAAAACTGATGCAATTGAGAAAGAGATCACCGATCTCTCAACTAAGTTGACCACCAAGACAAATTTAGTTTGGAATTTTTATACAAAGCTTCAACAACTCATGGCTCAACAGTTAGAACTGAGGAATGAAGAGCATAAAATCAGGATGGATATAATGACCCTTTAGACATTATTCCTTCCTCATCTCTCATCAGTACAGGAATAGATCAACTGAGCTACACGCTTATCAACTACACAAGAGGGAAGCACTCTTGATGGCTTAATATCACTCCTAGCTGATATTCAAGCACAAAATTCATTAATGGAAAGTGTAAAGGATTCACTCTCAGTTGCCCTCACCGACGCCCGAACCAAGTATAAGTCTATTTTTGATCAGTTACCGCCTTCGGATGGAAATTAAGTTTTTGATGTTTGTCAAAAAGGGGGAGTAATATTATGATACTACATAGAGGAAAGTAATACCTAGCAAAGGGGGAGTAATGGTATATTTGGAGAGTGATACAGTTTTGATAATACAGTTTTGAGTATTGTATACAAGGGGAGTATACTGAGCAGAATATACAAAGCATTTAGAGCACACAAGCACATAACAGAACCGAACATGCAAAATTCAGAGTTATGTACAGAATACTGATAAGGGGAGTATATCTGCATATACTATTTCATTGACTATTGTATATATTTTCAAGTATAGTCATTTTGCAAGTATATAGTTTTTGAGTTATGACTTTGAAAGTAGTTTTTGTCAAACATCTCAACTAATGTCAAAAGGGGAGATTGTTACTACTTATCAAATTGTCATTAGTTTTATATCCAAAGTCATACTATATATTCTAGTCAGTTAGTATTACCGAATCATGCAGTCGGTACACACAGAGAAGTCGGTATGATAGTCTAGTCGGTTACAGAAGAAAGCAGTCACAGAACACAGTATTCACCGAGCTGTTTACCGAGTATTGTTTCATGGCTACCGAGTAGTAAAGTTAACTCACCGAGTGAAACGTTTTACCAGATACATTGAACTTGGACATGCACATGAAAATGTGTTACAAGATCGAGGCACATCTAACCATTTTTACATTGGAAATTGCACTAGAAGATTATGTTTGATTGCAAGGTCAATCTAACCAATGAAATATTTTGTTTAGTTATTCATTCAAGGAATATTTTTGTAAGATCGAAGCAATGAACTAGATCACCGCTGTAAGAGATCTATTTATATAGCATGATTTTAGGGTTAGATATAAGAGATGTGAGATATGTGTGTGTATGCATGAAGGAAGACTGTTACAGAGACACAGAGAGGTCATCGAGAAGGTTATCAATGAACAGTCGAAGAACAGAGTAAATAGAAGGGTTTACCGAGGTATGCTACAAGCTAGGTAATCTTATTCTGAGCACATAGAATCTGCTATAGCATTTCAGATGTAAAGTTGCAGATATTTGTAAAGTCTTATTGTAATATTTTGAAGTTATAAGAGAAACCTTTAACAGGGTAAAAGACTCTAACCAAGTCTATAAATTGTAAATCCTCTAACTAGGTGCAACATTTATATAGTGTTGTAAAATCTTTTAGTAAGGTAGATCTAACAGATCTTGATACTCCTAATAGGGTAAGCTATCAGAAATAGCTAAATGTAGTTCTAACCAAGCAATCTTTATTATTGCAGTAGTGAAGTTGTGGGTGTCATCCCCACAATAGTTTTTCTCTCTAACCAAGAGTTTCTATGTGACCAAAATATATGTGTTATGGAGTGAATCATGTATGATTGTTATCTGTTTGTTTTAACTTTATTTTATGTTACTGCACTATTTTGTTTATGCATAACAGTAAGGTTATTATTGAAGAAAGTGTAGCGTCGTAAATTGTACGCACTTGCTAGGGTGGTACAATTTCACACCTAGTTTAGCACCCGCCTTGGCGCATTTTGCATTTTGCATTGCATTTCCCCTTTAGCACTTAATTAATTAAATTAATTAGGTCTAGGGTCTTATTTTATCATCTCCTATATCATAAAGTTGGGCCCTTTTCATTAAAGTGTGCCCCTTTCATTTTATTCTTCCAATACATCATTTAATCAAAAACCCTGATTAGGTCCTATTTTGAACTTGGGGGCTTGATTTCGGGGGTCAAAACATCTCGAAATCAGCTATAACTTCGGGATTCGCTCTAAAATCATCATATCCGACGGCCCTGAAAATTTGGTGAAAAGTTGTCGAGACCATGGCGCCCGGCGTGCACATGGTCCCGGACATTTTTCCCGAAATTTTAGGAGCGCGATCCAATCATAAAATAAAGCTTAACCCCAAGAATTTGGTGGGAGATTCAATCTCTAGGTCGGCCAAAAGTTGAAATTAAGACCTAGGGTTTCATATATAAGAGCTCTCTTTCTTCATTTGAAAGGATCTAGATTTTTTTGGTTTCAAGGGCCTTCTATGCAGCGAAAGAGAAGATCTTTGAAGACTTCAACAACATTCAAAATCCATCCATCAAGCATTCATCAATTTCATTCATCCATTTAGGGCTTTGAAGACATTGAAGAGCAATAGGGGATCACCGACTGAAGATTGGCTTGTACCCCTCCCTTGGGGTTGGGTATGATTTCATGTTGTTTTCATGTCTTTGCATAAGCCTCACTATATCATTTGTATTCATGCTTTAGATCACTTTGCATCTTGATTTGGAGCATTTACATTATCATTTACAAGCAATTAGGGTTTACTGTCTAGGTTGCTCTAGTTTGCTTACTTGCATTTTAGGATCTTGCACACACACAAGGTCTGCACACACACTACTTTTACAATACAACTTGGCTATTCGTGGAGGTGGAAATCACCAAAGTGGGGGTTTGACTAAGGCAAAACCCTCCATAGCCACCCAACACACCTTTTCAAATATAAGTACAGATTTCGGGATTCGGACGACGCCCCAAGTTGCAGATCCGGTGGAAGCAGATGGAAACCGAGCCCCGCACCAAATTTCAGAGCAAAAGACCAGGACAGGGGCGTGAGGCGCCCTGGTCCTGCTAGGACAAGGGTGTTGGGCACCCTGGTCCCTGGGACAGGGGCGCTGGGCGCCCTAGTCCTTCTGTCAGACAGCAAGTTTCAGCATTTTTGACAGCTTTTCAGGTTGCAAAACAGCAGTTTCAGGGGCAGAATCAGGACAGTGGCGCCCGTGCCCCTGTCCCGAACATTTTCACTTAGATTTCAACTCCGGGTACGCATTTTCATTCTTGTCTTGTCCTTGTGTTTACAACTTTCCATTGTTTAAGTTCAATTCTGCAATCTTGTTATTAGTTCGTACTTGCACTTTGGGGTTAGGAATTGAACTTGCATCATTTTATCTTTCAATTACAACAAAGGAATAGAAATCCTAATAGGTAGCCCGTAGCTCTCTCTTCCACAAAAAGAAGTAGCCAATTGTGTGATACCTCTAGGCTCTTTCGTATTCCACAAGTGTGTGGTTGAAAGTGAGATTAGGGCCTGTTTGCTTAGTGTCACTTTTTCTCCTACACAGAAAGGTTTTGAATTATTGATTCACCCCTCCCCTCTCAGTAAATTAGCTTTCCATATTGGGCTTAACAATATATATGTCTATATATATATATATTTATACATATATATGTGTATATGTATACACATACATACATACATACATACATACATACATAGATATATGTATATATGTATGTATGTATATATATGTTTATATGTATGTATGTATGTATGTATATACATGCATATGTATATGTATGTATATGTATATATACATATACATATGTATGCATATTTATATATATATACATATGTATGCATATTTATATATATATACATATGTATGCATATATACATACATATATATATGTGTGTATATATATATGTATGTATGTATATATACAAATATACATATATATATATATGTATATATGTATATATATGTATATACATACATGTATGTATATACATATATATATACATATATACATACATGTATGTATATACATATATATACATATATACATATATATATACATATATACATATTACATATATATATATATACATGTATATATATACATGTATATATATACATATATATATACATGTATATATATACATATATACATGTATATATATACATATATATATACATGTATATATATACATATATACATGTATGCATATGTGTGTGTGTGTGTGTGTGTGTGTGTGTGTGTGTGTGTGTGTGTGTGTGTGACTGTGTGTGTGTGTGTCTATATATGTATGTATGTATATATATATGTATATATATGTATATGTATATGTATATATACATATATGTGTGTGTACATGTGTGCTAAAACTAGGGAAGTCATTATGACTTAGTTGGTCCATCTGATGTTTCATAAGTTTTTCTCCTTCCCCTACTAGAAGATCTATGATGCCTTGTTGGTTAATATAGCTCATGTGAGTATTCTATTGGAAAAAAATCTAAAAGGAAACTCTCATCTTCTTTTAAGGTTATGAGGTTTATATTGTGGATTATATCATTAGCTACATCATCATTAAATCCCAAGATGCACCCAAATTTAACTTGTGCAACAAGATGTGGATGTTCTAATAATAGACCATTTGAAACTACCTCAACATATTTACTTTTCAAGGGCGTACCTTTTGCTTTTGATTGTGCATGAATTAAATTTTTGTATCGAGACCCTTTTGTTGTCCTTTTCCCAATGCACAGGAGAGTGTGTAGCCACTTTAATGTGCTCTATTTCATCATCTTCAAAAGAGCTCTTACAATTTGATGAATTTTATGTGCAAAAAATTTGAAGGATGGATATGCAAGACATCCAAGGATAATTATATATATACCCTTTTTTTCTTGAACCCCCCCCCTCTCTCTCTCTCACACACACATTCTCTTTCTCTCTCCCTCTCTAATGAAATAGAAATTTGAGTGATGTTAGCATATTGATCTATCCATTCCCACAATCTTGACTATTTATAATAGCACAAATTCTTCATGGCCATTTGTACCTCCCTTTTCTCCCTCACTCATTCTTGACCTATCCCCCTCTCCCTATGATGAAATTAGGGCATAAAACTAAGAGGGGGGGGGGTGAATCAGTTGTCACCAAATCTTACAAAACTTACAACAACTTAATTTAATATTAGATCTGATAATTAACAGTGAAATCATAAATCAACAACACAACATGAACACACATAACACTAAGATTTTTGACATGGAAAACCCAGTCAAGGGAAAAACCACGGTGGGAACCTACCCACAATATGATGATACCCTGTTAGTATTATATGAAATATTACAATGGGGAATGCACATGCATTCAGGCACACTGCCTAGATCTCATTGCTCAAAACAACAAAGGGCAACAACCCTGGGAAGACTCATTGTCTCACAATCACATTCGGATTACATCCGGAAGACCATGAATTGAGAAAATAACATCTCCTAATGCTTGGTTATAGTTCTAGTTAAGCACTTATAATTTATTCTTCTTACACTTCTGATCTACCTCTGAAAGATCAATATATTATTCACACATAAACTCATCCATGACACACTCAATTACAAAGATATTACATTTATTTATAAATGACATCAAGCTTGGACCAATATCATCAAGGTCAGCTCAACCCATATCATCTAATTACAAAAATACAACCATACACGATACAATAAAACATGCAGACCAAAACAATGTTGGATAAGACGTAGCATGGACCTAAATCACCACCTTGAATATGAAACACCTCCAAGAGTTATATCTCGAACATCCGCACCATGTTACAAGCATCATGTCGGCCAAGAACATGAAGAACACCACAAAATCAAAGAAAATAATCAATAACGAGCTCATCAATCAATCCAGACCACCAACACGAATAGCACACGACCTAGAAACATCCACAAGCATGAATTACCACAACAACATCAACAACAACTCAAATTACTAGAATCATCGTTATCATCATACCGAACTTCAAGAACATTAACTGAACTAATTGTTAATCTGAAAAAATCAATTGAGGAGCTCCAAACCATGAACCACTCAGATTGAGGACACACATCAACGTCCCAAACATAATTTTAAATCCACAAATCAAAATATTACAATGTGGAACAATGCAGATCAAAATATTTTATATTGGCAATACAGATCAACATAAAAATTGGCCACAACATAGATAGCCATAACTCACCCAAATCTTAATGCGAATCTCATAATATTGCACTGAATCAACTAGAGATATCACTCTACAAAACATTTAATCTGCAAACAATGATCATTAACATGTTGACCAAACCAACTAACTGAACATTACTGCATCACTGGACTAGACAAAGAAAATATGTTGACATCAATGACAACACATCTCTCAAACACTCAAAGATATCTCATAAGCACATATTTGCAGAAATCTCACCAAATATCCAACAATATCTCCCTTTGGCATTGATGAGAACATATGACATGAAAAAAAATCATGTCAAAGAAATCAACAACACTCTCACAGATAACTCTATCCCACTACAAATAATTCTCTCCCCCTGAAATCATTACATAGTTTTTCACATGAATGTCTGCCCCTTTGACATCAATAAAAAAGGCACATATTCTCAAACACTGAACCTCACAAATCTGAACATCTGACTACTCCCCCTGAGTAGCAGCCACTTCATCAATCCAGATCACAAGATATGACTATGAAATGCATTAGACTGATGCATACCAATGCACCTTAGTTCTGGTCAGGAGGGGCAATCACCCCTAACTTCTCTCTGAGATAATCAAAAGTATGCTTAGGCAAAGGCTTCGTAAGAATATCTGCAATCTGTTCCTTTGTGGATACATATTCCAATCTGATTTCTTTCTCATTTACCTTCTCTCTCAAAAAATGAAACTTGATAGATATATGCTTAGCCTTTGAATGAAACACTAGATTCTTAGAATTGTTAATAGAATTTTAATTATCATAGTAAATAACAATAGGCTCATCATACACAATTCCAATATCTTTCAACATCTGCTTCATCCAAACCACCTGAGTAAAATTGTTAGCAACATCAATATATTATGCCTTTGTAGTAGATAAAGAAATAGAATTATGCTTCTTACTCAACCATGAAACCAATCTCTTACCCAAGAAAAATGCACTACCACTAGTACTCTTCCGATCATCAACATCTACCGCCCATCCATCATCAGTAAAGGCACTCAAAGTAAAATCATTATCTTTAGGATACCATAAACCAAAATCAACAATTCCTTTCAGATATCTAAAGATTCTTTTAACAACAACAACATGAGATTTGTTAGAATATATAATCTTTACTTGGCTTAGGTTTATTTGTATTTAGTTTGGGATATTCCTTTGAAATCCCTACATGTAATTTGTCCTCTAGTACATGTGTGAGGACAAGTCATTTATTTTATTTTTCTTTATTAAGGAATATTAGTTTATCCTCCTTAAGAGGATGTTGACACATTGCACACACATATTATGAATTATGGCATTCATAGATTTGGGAGTTACTTTGTATCTCCTCTTCTCATCTCTATTTAAGAGATGCTTCTCCTCTCATTCTTCACTTTGGATATCATTGTAATGAGCCTCTCTCTCTCTCTCTCTCTCTCTCTAGGCTTTGCCTTCTGTTGGTAAACAAATTTGTCACTGTGAATTCTCCTTCAAAATTGACCTTGTTCACCCGAAGAGCAGTGACAACCGTTCCAACAATTGGAGAGATTATGGTGAAGCCACAATATTCCTCTGTGTTTGAGAGGGGCATCTCCATCGTATGATGGGGGTTTTTAGGATTTTTGTGTACTTTTTACCTGATAGTACAAAAATGAGACAAAACAAAACTAAAGAAAAGAGAATAACGGAAACCCCAATGGAAAACATACGAACACCAAATATGATTTCACAAATGATGATTGATACTAAGGGGATTTAAGCACAAAACAATATTTAACTCGCAAATATCTCAACATACGAAGAGATGGGTAACTCTAGTACATCCAAACCAAAATACCAAAGCTTGATTGTGTTTCATTACATCAATTGCATGAATTGTAAGCATTCCAATAGATGACAGATGATTAGTACATAGACAAGAGATATCGCTAATTTGACATATGAAAGATTAGTAATAATAAATCAAGAAGCACATCTAGCACATACGAGCTAAATGCATCCTTTATTATCTTCATGAAATTATACAATCTCAAGAACTCTTCTATACAAAGTGCAAATACAAAATTCATCAAACTACTTCTCTAAGAATTTCTCCATAGTCTCCCCTTTGTCAGAGTATCCTTTACAAATGAATTGGCCTTGTTTTTATAGGCTTTTAGAAGGAATAAATACTTTGTAACCAACTAGCCTAACCACTTATGAGCTACTTAGGAGGGTTAGGCTAACATGTATCCTTGTTTTTATTGACATGTATCCTTATGAGTTGATATAGCTTCATCTTCCTCAACACATGCATAATGTGATGGATCTTTTTCAAAACTTGGATCACAAGACTTCTCATCAGGAATGTGCACATCTTCAAGAAAATAATTTTCTTCATCCTCTTTTTGTTCAATCATTTGAAATTTTTGAAGCAAGGAAGGATGCACTTTGTTAGGATCAAGTTGCCTATCACCATAAAATCTTTTCAAAAATTGAACTTGTTCAGCATCATTAAAATCTTGATTTCTTTGAGCAGCAAGTTAAATAGGAGGACCTTTTTCTTCATCATTGTCATTGTTTACCTCTGGTTTAAGTGAATTATCATGAGCAAGAAACAATTTTACCCTTCTTTATCTTCAATTACTTGCAAATATTGGAGTAGAGAAGGATGAACCTTATTAGGATCAAGTTGCTTTCCACCATAGAAATTTTTCAAGAAGTTGACTTGTTCAGGATCATCAAGACTTCGATTCTGTTGAGCAACTGGTACAAGAGAAAGATCATTTTTGTCTTCATCTTTCTTGATTGTTGTTGATTTAGGTAAATGATCACAAGCAAGAAAACCAATCTCTTTTCCATGCTTTTCTTCAATATCTTGCAACACTTGACATAATGAGGGATGAATCTTATCAGGAGTAAATTGCATGCCACCATAAAAGCTTTTCAAGAATTCAACTTGTATGGGCTCATCAGGAACTTACTTCTTTTGATATAAATAGTCTTCATCATCACTTTCACTGTCACTTTCCAAATTTCCTTTGTAACAAACCATTGTTTCTAGAATTTGATCTTTCAAACAGAGTCACAAACCTTCATTTTGAAAAAAGGTACCTTAAAATTTATGAGGAACTAAACACACTGGTATTTCTCTCCCCAACAGAGTCGCCAAAAATTTGTTGGTAAACAGATTTGTCACTGTGAATTCTCCTTCAAAATTGACCTTGTTCGCCTGAAGAGCAGTGACAACCGTTCCGACAGTTGGAGAGATTTTAGTGAAGCCACAATCTTCCCCTACATTTGAGAAGGGCAGCTCCCTCGTATGATGGGGGTTTTTAGGATTTTTGTGTACTTTTTACATGAAAGTACAAAAAGAAGAAAAAACTAAACTAAAGAAAAGAGAATAACGGAAACCCCAATGGCAAACATACGAACACCAAATAGGATTTCACAAATGATAATTGATACAAAGGAGATTTAAGCACAAAACAAGATTTAACTTGCAAATATCTCAACATACGAAGAGATGGGTAACTCTAGCACATCCAAACCAAGATACCAAAGCTTGATTGTGTTTCATTACATCAATTGCATGAATTGTAAGCATTCCAATAGATGACAGATGATTTTCACATAGACAAAAGATATCACTAATTTGAAATATGAAAGATTAGTAATAATAACTCAAGAAGCACATCTAGCACATACAAGCTAAATGCATCCTTTATTATCTTCATGAAATTATACAATCTCAAGAACTCTTCTATATAAAGTGCAAATACAAAATTCAACAAACTATTTCTCTAAGAATTTCTTCATAGTCTCCCCTCTATCAGAGTATCCTTTACAAATGAATTGGCCTTGTATTTATAGGATTTTAGAAGGAATAACTACTTTGTAACCACCTAGTGTAACTACTTAGGATAACCACCTAGTGTAACTACTTAGGATAACTTCCTAGTGTAACTACTTATGATAACTTCCTAAATAGCCACTTAGGATAACTACCATAAGAGAACACTTAGAGTAACTACCCTTTTTGAAAATAATTTAGGATTTACCTAACTTTTACAAAGATCAAGCTAAAAAGCTAACCTAATTACAGTAAGTGACATAAGTCACTTTTTCAAAAGACAATGTCAAATCCATTACATTGAAGAAATAACTTGATGTCAGTCTTGTCAAGGTAACCTCCATATTTTTTTCTAAACTGTGAGTTACTCGTTCATGTATCTTTAGTAATGAATTCCATTAAATACTATCTTTAATACAATTCACATCATGTGATCATTACAAGTTGTTCCTCAAAGGCCTTTTTATCACCATATACATCCTTTTTGCGTGTAATAACTACTATAACATATAAACATTACTCCACTTGAACTTCCACTCTATTGCAAGATTGATCGACTCCAATTCAAAACGATGTATCAATGACATTTAATTCCTCTATACATTTCAAGATACCTTTTGTGCATACCCTTCAATCTGCAATCATGGCATGTCATGATATGACATACCATTAAGGCATTCTATCAAACAAATAGAGTGCATTGACTTATGATTCCAAATTTTGCATGCATATCAACCAAGGCATTGTAACTACAAAATTTGATAAAAATTTGTTAATTCTTGTGCCAAAATGCTTTGATGTTTTTTGAAGTCTTCCATTTTGACGTCAGTGGCAAGAATACTGGAAAAGAATTCAGCTTTGCCCCTGCTAATTGAATTTTCTTGAAAGTTTCTATTGCTCTTTTACCAAAGCTGTTTTTGTTCTTGTGCTACAGCCATGATGTTAAATGACACCACATTTATTTGAGTGATTTTATCAAACTATTAAGGGACTATTTTTTTATGACCATCTTGAATTCATATATGATCTTCAATCATCAAGAAAACACGTCCTCACAATCAATGTTGGTACATGACATTGGGTGTCTTCAAGGTGGTCACCACAGACACAAAGGTCGATTACAACCACTTATCAATCAACTGAATACGCAATCCTTTGGATCAAAATCTATATAGCCTTCATTTTGATTTTAGAGATGTGAAGTGCATTTTCTTGTAGATTTTTAAAGCTTTGTAAACATATCCATTTTGTGAGGAGACTACAATCATTACAATTGCATGAGATGACATCACTACGAGGGATTATGATAAACCTCTCATGCACTTTGTCTTGTGTTTCCGCATTTTTGACAAATGTCTATGAGAGCATTTGTAGCAGAGACATCACACTAAAATCCTCCATCTTTTATGCTTCATTTGGTCTCCAAAACCTGCTCTAAAGCTTCCCATTCTTGCTTGCAGGTTGCCTTTGCTTGAAGGTTTCTAAGGCCGTTTCAACATTTTAAATTTTTACATATCCTGTTCTTCAAGAGGACATCTCTTTGGTGCATTTTGTAAAATTTTTGGCATGCCTCACTAACACTTGGAAGTTTCTCAAATTTTTGTTGTGAATCTTGCACCCAATGTTTCGACAGAGTAGTTATCTGCAAGTAGGTATTGTAACTACCTCCATTTTGGCCTTTGAAAAAAAAGTAGAAATTCCCTTTGCCTGTACTTTATGAAAGTTGGTCAACTTTCTGATAACTTCACTTATCCTTCATGTCCCCACTTAATCGATGACTTGTGGGAAGGAATTAACTTGCCAATAAGAATAACATATGAGTGATTCAACAGTTTGAAGTAAAACCAACTTTGAAATGAACCGGCTATATTTCAATGTGTCGATATTTTAGTGAAGCCAACTAACTCACCGATAGTGATATGTATCGACTTCTTTGTAAACCAAGTAAACTATCTTATATCACCTTGCCTATCCTTTGCATTTTTTTATCCCATCAGTGATTTGTAAAAGTACCACAACTTGCCGATATTCAGCGCTATGATGACTTTGATGAATTAGCCAAAATAATCGATTTCTATAACTTTCAATAGATTCATCGATGTCTTGGCAAACTTGGCCAACTTACTCAATTATATTTGAATGGCGAATAAAGTGAACAACTTCTCCTTATTTTGGCAACTTTTAAAAACACACAAACTAGCTGATTACACTTTTGGTGCCAATAGTATTTGGAGAGTCTCATCGCATTGACAATTTATCATTATGCACTAACCTATTGACATATGAGGACCATCAACTTGGACTTAATAAAGTCCTTTTGAGTGAAACCATATGACAAGAAATATTGAAATTTCTTAAGAAACATAGGTATTTGACTAGTCAAGTGATAAATTTAGTTCAAAAGTTCAAATTTTGACAAGTTTAAAATTGGGCTAACACCTTCATTCATAAGACATAAGGGGTTTTTATTTTCTTTTCCCCTTTCAAAATCTCTTGTGTCTCCTCTTCAAGTTTTGGGTGATTTCTCTCAAGTTGCTCTCTACTTTGGTAACATTACTTCAATCAGCATACTTAGTTGGATTTCTTTTCATTTTCTTGCTCTTGTATTTCCTTTCATGGTATCAGAGCCATGTTACTAATCCTTGTTTAATTTGAAGTTGATGAAGGTTGCCATTATTCATTTTGGAGCTCACCTTTCTTGGAGGTACTCTTTGAAAGAAGAGAAGAAGTTTGCTCTTTAACGTTTTATTGTGCAAGTTTTAGTTTAAGTTTTAATTTTTTTTCAAACTTGCTAACAAGTTTGCATGCCAAAGTCTTCTTTCTAGTTTGAGTTTTGGTTTTGGAAGGCTTTCCGCCAAACCCATTTTGTTTATATTTGATTTGGAAGGCTTGCCGCCAAAACTGGTTTATCATTGAGTTGCATCTGTGATTTTCTTTAAATCTGAGTTGCATCTCTGTTTATTTGTAGGTTTGTTTTAAAACAAAAAATCTCATTTAGTTCTCTGATATTGTTGTTTTTCTAAAATCTCATAGTTTGTTTTGCAGGAAAGATTTAATATCAAATAGTTATTCTTATCAGATCAAATATAATCATTATTGATATTTGTGTATTCTAATTTCTTCATTAATATATCTGTCGATTCTTTGCATGTAATGTTTTTATTATTAAGATTTATTTTATTTAAATAAAATTAAAGTTTTTTTTTTAAATAATTGAAATTTATTATTAAGGATTTAAAAATAATAATTTTTTTTTACAAATCAAATATGGTTAATTTTAATCAAGGAAGTAATTTCATTTTTAATCAAAGGGGGTAATTTTTTTTACTAACCATTATTTATTCACAATTATTTTGTTATCATGTCTACTTTAATTCCGAAAATTAAATTAAATATTTCTAATTATCATTCATGGAAAACACATTTCTTTTATTTTTCATTTAAAGCACCTTTTGGATGTTGCTACTAATAAAAGTTCAGAGCCCGCTACAACTGCTCCTCAAGACGACCAAGACAGATGGAAGGGTCAAAATGAGGAAGCACTTGGTTTAATTGGCATTTCGATGGTTTCTGAATTGTATGTTCTTATTGAAAATTGTACAAAAGCATATGAAGCATGGGAAATTTTAAAAACAACTTATGATAGCTCAAATGAATCCCGAAAAATTCAGCTTCAAGATCAACTCGAAGATGTCAGGTATACAGATTTTAAATCCATGGATGAATTCTTATTAAAGTTTGATTCTATTAATAGTCAATTAACTAGTTTAGGAGTTACACTACCTAATATACGTATAATTTATCTTATTCTTAAAAAATGTCTTCTTCGTCAATTTCAACAATTTATTACTAATATTCATGCTCAGCTTGCTATTCCTAGTTTAGCTACTCAATTAACTTATGATATTTTTCGTAATATATTACGTCAAGAGGAAGCTAAATTAATCCAGTTTGGTACTCTTAAGAGTAGTGAACATGCTTTTATGTCTACAAATCAAAATCATAAACAATCATTTTAAATTCAATAATAATAATCATAATAGTCATTATTCAAATAATAAATTTCAATCTAAATCCTATACTAACAATTCTAATAATAATCAAAAGAATAATTATTCTAAGAGGCTCCATTGTACGTATTGTGGTAAGGATGTTCATGTGACTAATAATTGTTTTAAGAAACAAAATGGTAAAAAGCCCATGAACTAAAATAATCAAAATAATCAACAACCTAAACCTCATTATAGGAAAGGTAATGATAATGGTAATTCATCTCATCATGCATTTACGTGTAGTTACAATGTTTCAAACCCTCTTGAATGGATTATTGATTCTTGTTCATCTTAACATGTTTCTTGTCATAAATAAAATTTTGATTCTATGCATCCTGATACTTTGAATATTCCTGTTCAACTTGCTAACAATTATACTTGTAAAGTAGAAGCTATTGGCGATGTCAATGTTCCTAATGGTAAATTACATGATGTTCTTTATGTTCTCAAATTAAAATCAATTTTTCTTTCTGCTTCTAAGCTTTGCCAAGATTATAAGATTGAATTCTATAAGGATATGTGTTATATCATTGATCCAAAGCATAGCCAAGTTACTGCTAATGCTAAAATGGACAATGATAACTTATTCAAATTTTATGAGTTTGCTTGTTCAAAGTATTCTTTGCTTACTACCATTGATTTTAATGTTTGGCATGAAAGACTTGGCCACATAAATTCTAATAATATTGCCTTGATGGAAAAAGCAAATATGGTAGATGGATTTCCTAGCATCGTTCCTTCTAAGATTGTATGTACAGGCTACATGAGTGGTAAGATGCATAGGGAGCCCTTTCCTCATGGTCAATCATGGAGGGCAAATCATAAATTGCACCTCGTTCATAGTGACCATTTGGGACCCATGGAGAATACCTCCATACAAGGATCAAGGTATGCACTTAAATTTGTTGATGATTTTTCTAGGAGAACTTGGATCTATTTCCTTCATAGCAAGGATCAAGTTCTTGATGTTTTTACTGAATTTCATATGTTTGTTGAAAGGCAATCTAGTTTTAAGATTAAAATCCTTAGAACTGATAATGGTAAGGAATGTTAATAATGCATTTAATGGTTATTTGAAATCTTTTGGTATTAAACATGAGCTTACTATTCCCTATACACCTCAACAAAATGTTGTAGCGAAAAGGAAGCATATAACCATTATTGAAATGGCTAGATGTTTATTGCATGCTAAGAATATGCATTATAAATTTTGGGCTGAAGCTATGGCTTGTGCTACTTATCTTATTAATAGAACACCTACCAAAGCCTTAAAGGATATAACTCCAAAAGAAGCTTGGTCTAGTAGAAATCCCAATTTAAAGTATTTAAGGATTTTTGGTTCCATTGATTATGTTCATAAACCTAAACAAAAAAGGCACAAATTAGATTCTAAATTTTCTCCATATATATTTGTTGGTTATGATGAACATTCTAAACTATATAGAGTTTACAATCCTATCACTAACAAAGTTAAAGTTGCTAGAGATGTTTGTATTGCTGAAAATGGTATTCATGATTGTTCTAATGTGCAGGGTAATGAATTTGTTGAAATTAAGGTTGTGGTTGTGGAGGACACACCTCCTTCTCTAAACCCTAATCCTAATGCATCTATTTCTAAAAGTGATAGTGATGATGATCATAATAATTCTACTCCTAATGATTCTTTTACTAGTGATGATTCTATTACTTCTAAAAGGAAGCCTAAATGGTTTAAGACTTTGATTCAAGAAAGTGATGATTATTTAGCTAGAATGGATAAACTTAAGGCTAGAAGAATAAATTATTGCAATTATTCTTTGATGTCTAATATTATAAATTTAAACGATCCTAATTCTTTTGAGTAAGCTAAAAATCAACCTCATTGGCAAAAAACTATGCAAGAAGAATATGATACTTTGCTTGCCAATCAAACTTGGGATTTAGTTCCTTTACCTCAAGGTAAAAAATTTGTTTCTTGTAAGTGGTTCTAAAAAACTAAATTGAATGCAAATAATGAAGTTACTAAGTTTAAAGCTAGATTAGTTGCTAGATATTTTTCTCAAATTGAAGGCTTAGATTATAATGAAACTTTTGCTCCTGTTGCTAAAATGCCTATTATTAAACTTGTTCTTTCTTTAGCTTCTAATATGGATTGGCCTATTCATCAAATGGATGTTAAATTTGCTTTTCTAAATGGTGATTTACATGAGGAAATTTATATGTCTCATCCTCCAGGTTTTGTTAAGGAAGGTAATGAATATTTAGTTTGCAAGTTAAAGAAATCAATTTATGGTTTAAAACAATCTCCTAGGGAATGGTATTCAAAGATTAATGCATTCTTTCTTTCTCAAGGTTTTATTAGAAGTAAAAATGATCCAAATTTATATATTAAACATACTGAATATGACATTGTGATTATTATTTTATATGTAGATGATTTAATTCTAACTTCAAGTTCCAATAATTTGATTTTTGAAATTAAGTTTCAACTCAATCAAAAATTTCAAATGACTGATTTAGGACTTTAATATTATTTTTTGGGAATGCAAATTTTGAAAACAAGTAATCGTATTTTCTATCTCAAAGTAAATATGCTCAAGATATTTTAGATAAGTTTAAAATGGATGATGCTAATCATGTTTCTACTCCTCGTGAATTAGGCACAAAGTTAATGCTTGATATGCAAACTCCATTAGTTGATGCTACTTTATATAGACAATTAGTTAGAAGTTTAAATTATTTAACTCTTACTAGACCAGATATTGCTTATAGTGTGGGTTTAGTTTCTAGATTTATGTCTAAGCCTCAACAAACTCACTTTAAAGTTGCAAAAAGAATTTTGAGATATATTAAAGGAACTATTAATGTTGGTTTATTTTATAATGCAAATTGTGATTTTATTTTAAAAGGATTTACTGATTCAGATCTAGGGGGAGATCCCAATGATGGGAAATCTACTTGTGGATATTGTTTCTTTGTTGGTTCAGGTGCCATTTCTTGGAATAGTAAGAAACAAAAGTCTACTTCACTTGGTTCCACTAAAGATGAATATAAAGGATGTACCAATGCCTCTAAAGAAGCTTTATGGCTTAGAAGATTGCTTGAAGATTTGGGGCTACCTCAACAAGATCCAACACCTTTTTTTGTGACAATCAAAGTGCCATTGCCTTGGATAAGAATCATATCTTCCATGCTAGGACCAAACATATTTCTCTCCAACACCACTTTATTAGGGAACAAATTGAAGACAAGCAAGTTTCACTTCTATATTGCAAGGGTGAAGATCAAGTTGCAGATATTCTAACAAAGCCACTTTGTAAAGAGAAGTTCCAATTTCATTGTAAAAATCTTGGTTTGTAACCCATTGAAGGGTTTTATGTAAACTCCCCAAGTAAAGCTTAAGGTGGGGTGCTAGAATATTTAGTCTTTACTTGGCTTAGGTTTATTTGTATTTAGTTTGGGATATTCCTTTGGAATCCCTACATGTAATTTGTCCTCTAGTACATGTGTGAGGACAAATCATTTCTTTTATTTTCTTTTATTAAGTAATATTAGTTTATCCTCCTTAAGAGGATGTTGACACATTGGAAACACATATTATGAATGGTGGCATTCATAGATTTGGGAGTTACTTTGTATCTCCTCTTCTCATCTCTATTTAAGAGATGCTTCTCCTCTCATTATTCACTTTGGATATCATTTTAATGAGACTCTCTCTCTCTCTCTCTCTCTAGGCTTTCCCTTTAATCATAATACATAAAGGATTTTTCTTTTCTTTTCCCCTTTCAAAAGCTCTTGTGTCTCCTCTTCAAGTTTTGGGTGACTGCTCTCAAGTTTCTCTGTACTTTGGTAACATTAATTCAATCAACATATTTACTTGGATTTCTTTTCATTTTCTTTCTCTTGTATTTCCTTTCAAGATTCCTTAGGATCAGCTTGAAATCTAGAAACAAGACAAACAACATTCAAGATATCTGATCTACTTTGAGTTAGATATAACAATCCACCAATCATAGATATGTATTTGGTCTGATTTTCTTTAAGGGAATCATCATCCTTAGTCAACTTACATTCGGTCACCATAGGGGTACCAACTGGATTTGAATCATCTAATCCAAACTTCTTCAATAATTCCTTCACATACTTGGACTGAGATATGCAAATACCTTTATCTAACTAAGTAATTTGCAATCCCCAAAAGATCTCAAATTCATTCTACATTTCATCAACAAACTTCTTGCACAAACTATCATTACCTCCAAACATAATATCATGAACAAAACCTTCAACAATTAAAATGTTATCATGATCAATCTTGAAATACAAATTACTATCAATAGTACCTTTCTTGAATCCAAGCTTCAACAAATACTTATCCAATCTGGCATACCATTCTATGGGGGCTTACTTCAATCCATACAAAGCTTTCTTCAACCCGAAAAACATATCCTTTTGATCAGTCAATTAAAATCCATTTGGTTGCTCTATATACATTTCTTCTTCCAATTCACCATTAAGAAATGCTGACTTGACATCCATCTGATATACCTTGAAATCCCTATAAGCAGCATAAGCAAGAAATAATCTAACAACTTCAATTCTTGCCACTGGAGAAAAAGTATCCTCAAAATCAATTCCTTCCATTTGTGAATATCCTTTACAAATAAGTCTAGATTTATTCCTAACAACTTCACCTGCCTCATTCAATTTATTCCGAAAAACCCATTTAGTTCCAATTACATTCTTATCTTTTAGTCTGGGTACCTTCATCAGAATTATCATTCTAATCATTTGAGTCATATCCAGAGGATTTGGGTTGTCTCTCCATACCTTCATCAACTTTAATATTAGCACTCTCAACTATCTTCCTCAATCTCTTATTGTAGCACTGGTAGGCCTTGCTTTTAGTAGAATAACCAAGAAATATTCCTTCGTCACATCTAGCATCAAACTTCTCTAAATCTTCATCCCTTTTGATATAACATTTATTTCCAAAAATTCTGAAATATCTAATAGTAGGAGCGTGACCAAACCATATTTCATAAGGGTTCTTACCGGTATCACCTTTGATATGCACTCGATTAAGACTGCAAACAACAATACTCACAACTTACCTCCAGTACTCATTCAGAACATTTTATTGAATCATCATTGTCCTAGCAGCTTCCTGAATGGTTTTGTTCTTCCTTTCCACAACTCCATTTTGCTAAGGGGTCCTTGGAGCAGATAACTGCCTCTTTATCCCATGCTCTTCACAAAATGTATTAAACTCATTGGAGATGAATTGTCCACCTCTGTCAGATCTTAGCCACTTCAGCTTCAATCCCGTCTCTATCTCAACCATAGCTTTGAAAATATTGAATTTCTCTAAAGCTTCAGACTTTTCCCTTAATAAAGTAATCCACATCATCCTTGAATAATCATCAATCAACAACATGAAATATATATCTCCTTGCAAGCTTCAGACTCTAGAGGGACCACATAAATTAGTATGGACAAGATCCAACAATCCATTAGAAAAATGCTTTTTACTTTTGAAAGAAACTCTGGTTTTCTTCCCCATTTGACATTCTTTGCATATAGAGTTAGTAGGCTTCATCAATTTAGGAATATCTCTTAATTCCTGAGTAGAATTATCTTAATCATGATATCAAAATTTACATGACACATCCTTCTATGCCATAACCAAATTTCATCAATTTGAGCAATTAAGCAAATTTTATCAGCAACATTCAAGTGAAAGATATTACCTTTTATCTTTGTACCTGATGCAATCTCATTTACGAAACTACTCAAGATTATACACTTCTCATTCTTGAATTGAAGATCATATCCCTTGTCAACCATCTATCCAACACTCAGAAAATTATGCTTTAGGCCTTCTACATACAAGACATCATCATTATTCTGCTTACCATTAAGAGAAATAGAACCTCTACCACTAATTATACCAACTTTGTCCTCACCAAACCTAACAATACCACAATCATACTTTTCCAAGCTCACAAAATTTTTCTTATCATTGTCATATGATGAGAGCATCCGTTGTCAATCACGCATTCATCTTTTTCTTCAACTTGTGTAGCCAAATCTCTTTCCTCATTAATGCAGCTAGTAGAATCAATAGGTATTGGATCATCTTCCTTGATAGCTATAAACACCCATTCATTATCACTTGAATTTCCTTTATCAGATTCATCATCTGTCACACCTTCATCAACAACATAATAACATCTCTTCTAAAATTTAGGCTTATAGGTTTTCTTAGGAACTCTTTCCGGACACCTTGAAGCAAAATGTCCTATCTTATTGCAAGAAAAACATTTAAGAGGCAACTTTCCTTCATTTACTGGCTCCTTTGGGTAATCTTATGGCAATCAACGCTTCAAGCTCCTCAAGCTCTTGCTCTTCTTCTTCACTTTAATTCATCTCTTTCTCATATCTAGATATTCTCCTTGAGGAAATTTCACTTGGATCAAATCTTTGCTTGTCCTTTCCGGAAACAGTGGCTTTGAATGCAGATTCTACCTTAGGAAGAGAATCACAAAATTTACTCAATTCAAAGGCTGATAACTTTCCAATCAACATGTCTCTGGTCACATCAATCATGGTCTAGATCTCCTCAATAGCAGCAACTTTATGTTTGTAGGATGCAGGAAAGGATCTAAGCACTTTAGCAACTATCTCTTATTATTTCAACTTTCCACTAGCACATCTGATATTGCACACATGTTCATTCACCTTCTACATAAAAGAGGTAATGTTCTCATCTTCGCCCATTCTCAACATCTCATACTTTCCTTTCAGTCTTTGCAACTTAGAAATATTCACATAGCTGTCTCCTTCATTTAGGGTTTCCAACTTCTTCCGGATCTCATGAGCATTCTATATTTCCATCACATTTGTCATTTTAGAATTAGTCAGAGCACTCAACAATGCTTCCTTAGCCTTGATATTGTATTCAACTTCCTTAATCTCATCTGGAGTTGAGGGACAATTTGAAGGAACATTATATTTGTCTTTAGTAAATTTCCAGTAATCTTCACCAATGCATCTCAAGTAACACTCCATTTGGTTCTTCCAAAGAGAATAATTTGTTCCATCAAATCTCAGACTCTCCTTCTTGTAAGTTGCCATCCCAGATCACCTCAAGTTGTTACACTTCTCTAGAGTAACCCTCTCTAATACCAATTGATAAAAATAGGAAAGACAACTAAGAGGGGGGATGAATCAGTTGTCACCAAATCTTACAAAACTTACAACAACTTACTTTAGTCTCAGATCTGATAATTAAGAGTGAAAGCATAGATCAACAACACAACATGAATGCACATAACACCAAGATTTTTGACATGGAAAACCTAATCAAGGGAAAAACCATGGTGGGAACCTACCCACAATATGACGAGACCATGTTAGAAGTATATGAAATATTACAATGGGGAATGCACATGCATTCAGACACATTGCCTAGAGCTCACTACTCAAAACAACAAAGGGAAACAACCCTGGGAAGACTCACTGTCTTACAATCACATTTGGATTACATCCGGAAGATCATGAACTAATAGAATAGAATCTCTTAATGCCTAGTTACAGTTTCAGTTAAGCACATACAATTTCTTATTCTTACACTTTTTCTCTCCCTCCAAAAGATCAATACATTATTCACACATACACTCAATTATAGAGATATTACATTTGTTTATACATGACATCAACCTTGGACCAATATCATCAAGGTTGGCTCAACACATATCATCTAATTACAAAATATAGCCATAAACGATACAATAACACATGCAGATCAAAACAATGTCGGCTAAGACATAGCAAGGACCTAAACCAGCACCTTGAATATGAAACACCTCCAAGAATTATATCTTGAACATCCACAACACGCTACATGCATCATGTCGGCCATGAACATTAAGAACACCACTGGATCAAAGAAAATCATCAATAAAGCGCTCACCGATCAATGCAGACCATCAACACAAATAGCACATGATCTAGAAACATCCACAAGCATCATGAATTACTACAACAACATGCACCACACCTCAAATTACTAGAATCGTCATTATCATCATATCAAACTTCAAGAACATTAATTAAACTGATTGTCAACCTGGAAAAATCACTTGTGGAGGTCCAAACCATGAACCACTCAAATTGAAGACACACATCAATGTCCCAAACATAATTGCAAATCTACAAGTCAAGATATTATAATGTGGAGCAATGCAAATCAAAATACTGAATACCGACAATACTGATCAACAAAAAAATTGGCCATAAGACAAATAACCATCTCACTCAAATCTTCATGCGAACCTCAAAATATTGCCCTGAATCAACTAGATATATCACTCTACAAACCCTTTAATCTGCAAACATTGATCATCAACATGATGACCAAACTAACTAATTGAACATTACTGCATCACTGCACTAGACAGAGAAAATATATTGACATCAATGACAACACATCTCTCAAATACTCAAAGATATCTCATAAGCACATATTTGTAGCAATCTCACCAAATATCCAACACCCTATCTCTCTATCCCTATATCCTTTTGTTTAAACTTGTATCTCTCATTCTCTCTTCTCTCTCTAGGTCTCTCCCTACCACACACTATCTCTCCCCTCTCTAGGTCTCTCACTCCCTCCCTTTCTAAAACTTGAAATAGAAAGTTTAGTGATATCAACATATTGATCTAGCCTTTCCCACAGTCTTGATTGTTTATAATAGCACAAATTCTTCTTTCCCATATGTACCTCCCCTTTCTCCTTCACTCCTTCTTGAGCTATCACCCTCTCTCTCCCTCTTTCCCTCTCTCCTTTTTTTGATAATTCTCTCTCTCTCTCTCTCTCTCTCTCTCTCTCTCTCTCTCTCTCTCTCCTAAATTTCCTTTATATAGTTGAAGGGGATTGAATCCAATGCTTTACAATATTAGGATGTAGAGATGCACCAAGATTGCCATAAAAAAGGATAGCAATATTTTCTCATAAAAAAATTCCATGAATTGTAGCCTAGCATAGTTTAGAGACCATCATGGACTAAAAACATTTATGAATCATTCCACTCACTTGCAAACCCATCACCATGTAGAGTCCAAATTTTGATAGAGTTTGAGTCAGTAGGCTACCAGCATAAATGGTGAAGATATTTTTAAAGCCTCCTTAAGTCCTTCTCAAGCTCTCACCCCCTCTCTCTCCCTCTCTACCTCTCTATAGGTTTGCATCCATGTTTCATTATCGTATTGTAGAGTTCACTTATTGCTAGATAAGAGATATTTCATTGCAAGTTATTTTTGGTTAGTGTTGGAGGAGATATATAATCACCATTGAGTCCAAGATGGTTGACAAAGTCCATATTGGCTTTTATTTTGTCTTAGAAATTTGACCATTTTTACCAAAGTAAGGGTTTAATATTGGGCTAGTTGCCAATTCAACAAGGTACCTAATATTTTGGAGTACGTTGGACCAAATCCAACATTACCATTGTGTCTAAAAGGATAAAAAAACCCAAAAATGTCTATTACATTGTCAAAATTCAACACTTTTGTCTTGAGCATAAAAAAAATATGCCACTATTATATTCTTATGAAATCTATACCATTGTACAAATCTGTACTATATAAATCTTGCAAACTATGTGATAGGGAGGTTTCTAGGTAATTGCTCAAAAAGGCCAATTTGAGTCAAACGGCCATAAAAGGAAACAAGAGGTATTGTTTGTGTCTGCTCTTGATGTTTGCAAAAAAAAGTTTAGTTATACTTGGTAGGACTCTCTACAAGTCTTCACCCTCAACCTCCCTTCTTGGTGAAAACCCACACCCTTACTTAAACTTTCTTCAATTTCTCACTCCACCCAACTACTCATTCTCAAACCCTATTCTTTTGGCATTCAACACACTATTTTAGAGTGCATTAGGTGACTCCAACATGGACATGTAGAGCAGCAAGATTTTCTCAAGGTTTGATGATCATACTTGGTTTAAGACCCATAGCCTTTGGCTTACTCAACTCATCAACCAAAGGCCAAAAAATCCAACTGAAGCTAAGCACTATCCAAGGTCTTATTTGTCATTTGATTCACTATTTTAGGATGATCTCACAAAGTTACATGAGTCCTCAAGCCCTCCTTGCAATCGGGTTCTTCTGAGGTGTGTGTTATGCAGTCAAAAGGGCTACTAGCCCGTGGAGGCCTAATTGGCCAAATTTTGCTCACCCTGCCCAACGATGGGCTTCTTGACCATGGAGGATGTTTTGGATAGTGTGTAATGGGTCTTAGAAAAGATATTTTTATGGTTTTAGGCTCCCTCGATCTGGTCTAGTGACTATCCACAAATTTAGGCTTAAACATAGGGTTTAGTGAGGGTTTGGATGCTTCCACCATGGACTCCTTTCACCAAGCTTGATTCAAACTCCCACACTGCTAGGAGACCTCTGCCATAGCAAATTAAAAATTCCCCTGCCTTTTATTGACAAGCATTATGCCAAACACTTGGAAAGCCACTGAGAAAAACAGTAAAATTGTCACTGTCACAGTCAAAATGCTGCCCTTTTACCAGTCAGCAGTTATTACACCTTTGGACCTGCACAACAAAGGAAGTGGAACTGGAAATACACCTCAAAGAGGTCCACAAAAACCTATGAAATCTCTTATTACATAGCCTTCATAGTTGCAAGGCTTGGATTATGCTTTTGAAGCATTCCTTGAGCAATTTGGCAACACAATTCATAAAAATAGTGAACTCACTGTTTTGTTTACAAAATGAGAATGTTCAAAAAGAGTAAGCTATTCTAATAGACCAAGATGATGCTCAACACTCTTGGCCATATGTCCAGACCTCTGCCTCATACATTTGTTCACTCCAAATTTCTTTTGGGTGCAAATCTTGAGTTTTTGATCATGCTACTAGCTTAGTAATCAATACTTGCCTAGTATTCACTCAAGTCCTTCTTCCAACCATACTTTTGGTATAAAGTAGAGCTTATTTAAAATATATACATGAATTCCAACTTGACTAAATCCATTTTTGTGGGATCCCAGACCTAGATTAGTCAAGTTGTGGCATTTTCCCACTCCAAACCCTTAACAGGGTAGTGAGCACACACAATTGAAAATAATTTTGTACAAACAAACTGCCAAAGAAAGCCAGAATAAAAATCAATTAGAAATAATTGTACAACTAATATACACTCTTTCCCAAAGGTACAATACGGACTATGAAGCTTCAGTATGGACCGTTACACCGAAGGAGGAAAAACCAGTGAATAAAGCCAAAATATCATGATTTTTATTAGGAAACTCTTGCTCATACAATCACCAACCTTCTTCAAGGAAAAGAGAGGTATTTTTATAGTCCAATAAGATAGTTATCAAGCCCAGTATGGACATGAGGCTTCCACAACTTCATTTTGCAAGAAAAGTAAAAAAATGACAACTTTTACAATCCCAATGACAACATTTCTTGCTCCAAAAGACATTTTTGACAATCTAACCTTATCAACTTGTCTAAACATCTTAGACATGCTTAAAAACACTTATGAAACATGTTTCAATGCTTTGGAAAGCATTAGAAGACCTTTTTGGCAATTTTGCACATTTTTGCCAAAAATTGTTAACTCAAAGCCTAAAAGGCAAAACTTGACCTCTTGAGCCCAAAAATGAGATCAAAACCACTAAACAAGACACACAACAACATAAAACAACATTATAAACTTGACACAAGACATTACAAACATGAAAGCATTAAATACTCAAAAAGGAGAGTTTTGCTCAACTAGGTGCTCCTGCACCACTATGCCAACACTACATTATCCCCAATCAGTAATTTGTTTTGCATATTCAATAGAATATTATTATGCCTACATAAGCCTTTGTTTCCTCTCTAACTTATTGAGTATGATCTACCATTTTTACGCAAGTAATCTATCAAATCGGCGTCATCAAGTATCATGTCAGTTTAAAAAAAAATATATTTTATTTTTTATATACAACTGACATGTTTTGGGTGATAAAATCCCTTTCACCTACGAGGTCATTAATTTTTTGGTGGTTGGGTTTTGTCAGATTAACTGTGCATTTATTTTTGTTGGTGAATTTGACACGATACCTAGAGATAAACTATGACACAGAATGGAAGAGCTAGGCATACCAGATGGGTATAACTGCACTTCATAGATTATATGAGAAGGTTACAACTAAAATTAGAACAAGTGAAGGCATGCCAATTGTTTTGGCAGTGATATTGGAGTTAAACTGGGCTGCCCTCTATCTCCCACGCTTTTTGGGCTATACATTGACAAGTTAGAAGCTTGGTTAAGCAAGACAAAGGGTGAGGATGTTCAGTTGGCAGGTTATGTGGTAAAACTCCTTTTATATGTTGATGATCTTATCCTAATTTCAAAAATAGCTCATGGGTTGAGAGAACATTTGAAAGATTTAGAAGAATTTTGTTAGGAGGTTGGGATGCAAGTGAACATCTCCAAGACCAAAATCATGATTTTCTCGTTAAAAAGAAAAGACAAACAAGTTACCTTTCTTTTTGAAGGCAACCCATTGGAAATAGTGAAAAAATACAAGTACCTTGGGATTGACTTTTACTACAAGCTCAATTAGGAGACTTGTAGAACAAAAAGGATACAAGGAGGTTGGAAAGCCTCATACTTACTTCAAAATAGGTGTAGAAAAGTGGAACTTTGGGACTCGAAAACCAAGAATACCCTTTTTGGTCTTCTAAACACACTAGTTGTTCTCTATGGTTGTGAAGTATGGGGTAGTAGCATGTCAAACTGCAATTGGAGGCAACTAGAAAGAATCAAGAAGCATTTAATAACAAGCAATCTCAAAGGTAAAAGCATGATCTTGTATGAAATTTTGTTAGCTAAAGCAGGTAATTTTCCTTTGGAAGCCTCGACTATAACCCGATTGATATGTTATTTAAAAAAAGTTGTGAACATGGATAAGCATTGCTTGCCTAAAATGGTTATGGAAGAGATGCTAAATCGGAGGAAAAAAACATGGATGAAGCATAACAACAATTGGTTGAACAAGTGGAACATCAATTTGCATGAGCGTCCTAACACCAACTATGAAATAAAAAATGTTATTAAAAAATTTTGTATTACCATGTGGACAAATCAGGTTGGGTGGAAAAAAACATACTACATCAAAGACTTTAATCCAACAAAGTACCATGGTGAAAAAATATATATAGGGGCTATTAAAGGTAAAGTTTGGATTCTAATTGCACAACTGAGAACCAAGTCACACCACCTTAGATGTGAGACCGGTAGGTGGAAGATACCCAAAGAAGCATGGGAGGAAAGAAATTGCATATTCTGCAATAAAGGGGTTGTAGAAACATAATGGCACTTCATCATGGAGTGCACGACTTATGAGGACATCCACACTCAGTATGAAAATGGATTGAGGGTTGACAACATGCATCAATTATTTGAAGAAGATAGAATTAATCAGACTGCTAGCCTCCTAGTCAAAATCAATAGTAGAAGATTAGACATAGAAAGGAATCTGAAGATTAATTAAGGATGCCATCTTCGGTCCCATAGACTAATCAGTCTCATGGATGTCATTAACATATTTCATTCATTCACCACCTTATATTCGTCGAGATCCTTGCTAATGGCGTGACCACCTGTCACTAGGGGAACTCGCCATCTTTGCCAAGTTGTCCCACACCAATGTCGCCTACTAAAGCGGTACTTATTTTTTTATTGCTAGACCTAGCATGATACCATTGAGGATCAAACACTAAACACCTAGGGGTTATCTGTGACCCCTCATTTGGTCCTATCATGCCCAAATTGGGCCTTTTGTGAAACTAAGATAACTTTTGATCCAGGAGGCATAAAATTCCAAACAAGATATCATTGGAAAGATGATTCAGCCAGCTTCACAGTGGTGGAGTTTATTTCTAAATATTTTATTATTTGACAAAATTTATTGTAGCTTGAAGTGGAAACTCCATTTTTGGACTCCTAAGCTTATAAATTTTTATTGGTTTGTCCAATTTTGGTGAATCTAATGGCATTTGAAACGTGATTAGGAGCTCTATCATTTTATCCATACATTTTTTCTAGATTTAGTCCTAGGTATTATATATTACATTTTTTGTAATTTGAGGTATGTACTTGATTAGTTAGGCATATTATATCTTGGAGAAGTTTTATCTGTCGAAGGAGCTTCATTTTCAGTTGTACATCATATCTCAGAGGTGTCAAATTAGTTTCTATCATAAATCCAAGAAAGAGAGGGAGTACTCTTCAAGCAATAAGATATTCATCATGCAACAATGCCATAAATCCAAGCAAGAGAGGGAGTACTCTTCAAGCAAGGATAAGATAGTTGAAAAGAGATATCTTGCTATAAGTGTAAAGGAGATCCTTTGGAGGAGAAGAGATATTTTCTCAAAAGACATCTACCTCCAAGAGGAGTTGTCTTAGAAAAATATAACATCTTCTAGAACAAAGCGCATAAGAGAACAAGAATTCAATCCTTCCTCCTATTACTATGTGAAAGGGATTCTTGATGAAGGATTAATCACTTTTATCCCAATGGGGATGGGTGAATTTATTATAGATGTGTATTGTTGGTTGAAAATTTTGTACACTTGGGGAAATATACAAAATTGTGGTTTCAACCACAATGTGTGAGTAAAACTCTCCTAATTAAGGGAAGGCTCCCCCTATCTAACTACAACTTTGAAAATAAAATAGGATGGGACAACAATCTTTCTTCTTCTTTCAATAAAGACAATATCCTTTTCTCTTCACAGAAAAGTGATAGCGATTTGATATAAAACAATAGTAATGACTTTCTAAATGAAATGAGAGAAAGGAAATAATTTTCCTGAAAGCTCAAAGACTTTCGTCACTTCCTTCGGGACGGGACAACAATATCAAGCTCAAAGACTTGATTATGTGAAGTCCTATCTACCCTTTTCTATACTAATGCTATCAAGAACAAATTATAACAACTCAAACAATGGAATATCTTATTCTTTTCTACTTAAAACATTGGGAAGTAGTATAAGCTCAAATACTCACAACTATTTTTCGCAAAATCTACTGCTAAACTCTCTTAAGAATAAGTACAAGAACAAAGACTTATAGCTCCTCTCAAAAGAGTATTTATTCTAATTTATATTAACCTCAAATACTTGCAGCACAAAGACTGCAAATCAAATGTGATTAAGCTCTTTAAGAAACACTTGCAAGAAAGATAATATAGAACACAAACTCAAAAATATAGCACAAAGACTCAAATCTTGAGCAATTTCTTTCTATTCCTTTCAATTCTTGAATTCACACATGAAAGCTCAAAGACTTCTTTGCTGTAAATTCGGTAGAGTTTTTGCTTGCTTTCCAAAAGATAAAGATTACAATAGACCCCTCAAGTATTTATAGGAGAGGAGTCATGAGAAAAAGGTGGGAGGATCCCAACTAACTTGAGAAATTCTCTCAACCACCAAGACTTATTCAATAACTAACTATGACTTATTCCAACTACAGTCCTAATTGAACACAACTTGTAGTTGCTTTACATGTAATTACAAAATTGCAAGTAATGAGTTAACTTGCAATTACAAAGTTATATTTTTTTTACATGTAACTTGTCAAAACAAAATTACAAATGCATAACTAAAACTATTCCATGTGTCTAAAGACGCGACTCTAACTGCATCATCCTTTGTCTGTGATGATCTTCATGTCGCTTCAAGATGCTAGAACTTGAAGTATTCTGGATTGGTAAAGACATCTTGAACCGGAATGGGAACTTGCATCCTTGTCTTCTTGTTTGGGGTAGTACTATATTTTCAGGAGGGAAAGGGCTTCCTTCCTCTTTTCATGTCATGACCATCTTTGTCTTGAAAGCATTCTATGCTCTCAACCATGAATTGTTGTTGTGTCTCTTCTTTGTATCATCCTCCAATATTGAAATCTACTTGCAAAATAAGGACCATGCCTTAATCCATTGATTTGGTAGATCGTGTGTGCAAACTGAACTGACAAGGGAAGGGATAAATTGATGCAAAAATGGGCTCACAAGTGAATTTCGGGTTTTGGAAGTTGCATTACATGTGTGGGAAAAACAAGAGCATTAACTTGCAATTGTGGAGAACAAACATGCAACTTCATATGTGTAATGGGTAACTACAAGTTTTCACTTGTAATTGGACCTTTAGAACTCATTTTCAGGTGTTTTTTGAGTGCATTTTGGACCAATTTCGGGTTTTGAATGGTTGACCGCAGGTAGACTTTAAATGGGGAAAATGAATGAAGGTGTGAAATGAGTGGATGAAATGGCATGTACGGATGATGGAAATGAATATGAGTGAAAATGAAAAGATTTTGGGACGATTGTCTTCAAGAAAATGGGAAGAACTTTCAACATGTAATCCGGTTCTAAAAACCCGATTTTGAAAGAATGGGTATTTTTCATCTTTGCAACTTGGAATTTCAACCAAAGATGGTTAAATTATTTTAACCATAAGGGAAGACCAATTATTTTCATCCAACTTGCAATCGGGATTTAAAATACTGAATACAAGTAAAGAGGGAAAATGGGGAAGAACAATGCAATCCACAAATTGCCTTGCAAGGGGAAAATCTCTCTCACAAAACCGATTTTTGGGGCAAAATAATCATATACAAATTTAGAACCAGAAAGGAAAAACAAGAAGACAAGAAAACAAGAAAATGAAACAAAGAAAGAAAAGAAATCAAACCTTGCTTCAAACTGAAAATGCCTCTTCAAAAAGATGATCAATCTTTGAAAGAAGGAAGGAGAACTCTTAAAAAGAAATTAAGCACATTCCAAAACCCTAGGCACATTTTACCAAAATGCCTTGGGCAACAAAACGTGGCACCAAATGCAAAATTTATGGCACGAGAAGTGATCAATCCTCCATCAAACCCCAACGTCTTAGCATAATAAGCAAAAATGCCTAAAGGAGAGATGAAAATGTGGCAACTTGGGTAAGAAAATCGTGGTTTTGGCAAAAAATGTTTTTGTTGTTAAAACCCTATAAAACTAGCGATAATGTCTTCCAAATGGCATGAAGAGAGTTGGAAAATGCATGAAAATAGCAAGGAATCCAAAACGCCTTCCTCCTCCTTGAATTTATCCACAAAAATCGTTCGAAATCTTCAACAAAATCCTCCAATATTGTTGGTCGGGTTTTTAGAAAAGAACAACAAGTTTAAAATTGCATACAATAAGGAAAAACGAGTTTTTGAGAGCAAACAACCAGTTCAAAATGTTACTTTTCTCTCAACAAGGCAAAATTGGGTTTTAAAAATGCAATTACAAGTTTAAAATTCCCCAATTTGCACTTTATGGAGAAAATTTGGTTTTTGGGGCAAGATAGCAAGTTTAAAATGTCACTTTATTTCAATTCTAGGCAAAATCGGGTTTCGGAGAGAGATATGCAAGTCACAAATTACTTGTAAAGGGAAAATAAAATCCCTACAACAAGTTTTAATAACTTGCACATATGTAATAGAGGTTTAAAATCCCTATTACAAGCAAAAGACATTAAAGTAGGGGTTTTAGAAAAGAATTACAAGTTTACTTGTAACTTATCCAAAAAATCCCTATTTTAACTTAAAAAGCCAAAAAGCATCAAGGGGGAAATAAAAAGAAAATTAAAAGTTCTTATTTTTCAATAAAGTGCACTTGTAATTAGCCAAAAAATTCCCTACAAAGACCAAAACAATGGAAATCATTAAAACTTGCAATTCAAGAGAAATTTCCCACCTGTAGTCAAGGAGAAAAAACCTGAAATTGAAGGAAAGACATAGCAAACAAATCTAGAATGTGACGAAATTAGAAACATGGTTTGAGGATGGATTGAGGATTAAGACAGTCCAAGGATTAGTTGAAATTATGCCTCGGGAAGCGTTCTATAGAGTAAAATATTCATTTTTTCACAAAAAATTCATGTAATGGTCCTTCATTTTTGAAAAAAAAATGAGGACAACATGTATTACCAAGTGTGAAAGAGATTGTAGTCAAGGAATTACACCTCTTGTATAAGAGAGAACCCTTGGGAAAACAACAACAACTTCACACAAGGAATGACATCAAGTAATAAAACTCACACCATCCGCAAAATAGGAAAGAGTGGATCCTTAGAGAAAGAGAGAGGGAGAGAAATCATTCCCCCCCAAGTGTAGGACAATGAGAAGAATTACACAACTTCTAGAGAGATATTACTCATAAGAGACGTACCGTTTGAAGCAAGGAAAACATCCTAACCAAGTAACAGATATGTGCTCGCATGAAGGATAAATCCATTCAAGAAAGGACATCAAGTTATGAATAACACAATAGAAGAGGTAATTTGCAAAGAGAGAGAAATAAGAAGGTTCACAAAAGTTCTCCAATGAGAGATTGTTCATAATAGACATACCATTTCAAGAAAGGAAAATTTCCCACTCATGGAAGAGACATGTGCTCACATGAAGGAGAACTCCATGAAAGAAAGGACATGAAGTTAATGAATAATGTACTCCATAAAGAAAATAGTGAAACCTTAGAAAGAGGAAAATGAATGTTCTTTTCCCCCAAGCATAGAGGCAAGAATAAATAGACTATTACGTTGCTCACTAAGTATGATTGGACCTAAAATTGTACCACCATGAATGACAAGGAACCCCCCAATAGGTAGGCTAACTATGTCACATAATGAGGAGCAACATAATAGGAACTTGAATGTTATTTTAAACGATCATGATGAATGTGCCATTCATTGTCAGATATTATTTTTGTTGTCATTACACACTCATATGAGAATGGTTGATGTTGTCATTGATGGCAACCAACTGGTAACAGGGTTCTACATGATTCTATTGATCTTACCAGCAACAGACCACATACCGGTACTAGTAGCTACACAAAGTTCATTCACACCGGCATCCAGTTTACACTGGCAATGAATCATACCAACACTCAGGCCGACATAAGATACATTTTTGTTTATGCGAATTATATTGTAATGTAATTAATTATTTGTAGCTGACATGATGTATTGTAAAGACTCATATATGTATGAGATCTTATAGGTCATTTTGTAAGTAATCTAGATGGTATGTAATTAGGTAATGCGAGAGGATTATGAGAGCGAATATTTGTATATGCATTTTGATGTAATAATTTTGATGAGCAAATAAGAGAAGAGAGAAGCAAGGTTTATGGTAGAGGTATTTGACAGAGCTTAAACCGGTACTGAATCTAGCATTGCAGATGCTATTTTGAGCAGTACATTGTCATTGGATTTAATCATCCAATTTTACAGTCAGTGTGACTCCTTTTTGTGATTGAGCAGTGAGCTCTAGGCTGTTGGCCTTCCTGCATGTGCAGGCCCCTATTGTATTAGTAATATTTATTCATATTGGCCAGTGAGTAAATATTGTGGGTCACAAATCCCACCGAGGTTTTTTCCTTACCGGGTTTCCTCACCAAAATATCTTGTGTTATGGTGTGCATTGATATTGTCTCTCTTATTTCTCTTTATTGCTTTATTGCTTGTTTACCAATACATTAATTTGGGTTGTAAAGTTGCAAACAAGTTTAAATCTTTGGTTCACCGGTTAGACACCGATTCACTTCCCCCCCCCCCCCCCCCCCCCCCGCCCCTCTCAGTGTCTTTGGGACTGATCAAATATCTAACAATTTTTAACATGCCTAAATCAATGTAATGTTATATTATTATTTTCAAAGCTTGACACTCATTAGTAGAATGGCCATGGGTTTGATGGTATTTACAAAAAAGAAGAATTTTGAGAATGTTGTTTATGTTTTATTATTCGTTTAGGACAAAGAGGAGATATTAAGTTGGAATTTAGAATATTGGTAAACACATTTTATTGTTGTAACTCAAAATTAGAATCAGAAGGTGTGGATTTACAAGACAATGGAGAAGAAGATGTTGACAAAGGAAAGTGTGATTTCTCATGACTTTGTTGCTCACATTCAAGCATTTGTCCATTGAATCCATGTGTATGTTCAAAAGAGGGTTCACTCTTAGGGGGAATTGGATTGAAGTTTAAAGAGGCCTAATCAATTTCAATATTTGTGTTAAGAGGAAAATTTGGAATATGAAATTCAGGCATCTTAGACTTTCTAGTAGGGGTGAAATCTAAGGACCCCCAATCATCCTCTAAGAGTTCTTCTTCAAGAACTTCTTTGGTAGGAGATGGTGTATTTGAGTGAATTGAAGAAAGGATTGTAGGAACTAAGAAAGCATATGATGCTTCACTTATGTTCTCATCAACTACCTAATTAGTATATGTGTAAGGCACAACATGATAATCAGGAAGAATTTTCGGTTTCCTAGGAACATGAATGGAATTGATTTGATTTTTGTTAGGCTCTTGATTTTTGGGAGAGAGAGCATTATGATGAGAAAAAATATCATCCTCTTTCTCTAAGGTATCTTTACGTTCAAGACACTCATTAGGAAAAGGACTATCATATGTAATTAATGCTTCATCTTTGGGGAGAAGGTTATTGGAAGGAATAGAAGGTGGAGTGTTATTAAAATCATCCTCTTTCACCAATGTATCCTCATGAGGGAGTATCATTTGAAGAAAATAATCTACACCATCCTCTAGTGGTTCATCCGAAATAGGGAGATCATTAGGAAGAGTGTTAAAAGTACGTTCTTGCATCGATATGTCCTCTTTTAGGAGAGACTTTTTGGGAGAGGGATCATTTAAGGGCTCAAAAAGGGGATTTTCACTATCTTAAATCCTTTCAACTTAATAGATTCATCTTGTAGAAAGAAATTTGACATTTTTCCAAATTGTAACGAAATAAATGAATACAATGAACTAAATTTGAAAAACATAATTGAAAAATTATGCAATCCACAATGTAATTCAAATGAGAGCTAGGAGGGAAAATTTGAATTTTGAATTTTAGAATATAAGTTGCAAAATTGAATAACACAAAATTCTAAGATCAATGATTATAAAAAATGAACCAAATGATTTAAAGAAGGAATAGTGCAATTTCCAGGAATGATGATAATTATCCAAAAGAGACTGAAAATTAAAATTAGGGCATATGGAAAAACCGCTTAATTTTAAAAATTGAAAGTTGTTGAATTGAAATTTTGAAATTTAAAATTAGGGTTGTTCTTAATTAACCAACTAATTTTAAACTCTATCTTGAAAATTGAAATGTTGAAAGTGGAGATTGCTTTTTATTTTAGAGGGATCGAAATTCGACAAAATCAGCCAATTTTTTGGAATTGAGCAGTAAAACACAGTCATAACAGTCTCCCGAAATTTTGGGGAAAAAACCAGGGACCGTGCATAAGTTATGCACGGTCCTCCTAACTTTTTTTGAAATTTTTAGGGATCATACATACGATGGTTTTATTACTAATTCCAAATATTTGAGTGATTTCATGATCTCTAGATAGGTGAATTTAAGCTCAGAATGTTGAAATAGGACCCAATTAGGGTTTTATGAAAAATGATGAATTGAAGGAAAATTTTGAAAAAAATCAGACCTAATGGATAGGGCCAACTTGGAAAATGTTTTGAGGACTAAAAATTAATAAATTTGACTGAAATTTGCACAAAATCCAATTAAATTTAAAAGTTAGGGTTTTAGGTCCTAACCAATTGATTTTGAAATTTTGGCAAAAGGAGGGAATTGAAATTTTGAATATTTTTAGTAAGAAGATAGGTCTGAAAACAATGATAAATCTGAAAATTGAATTAAGATCCAAATTTTGCACAAGTTCAATTTTAAATCTAATTTTTTTGTAAATTGCATGAAAATTAAACATGCAATTTTGAATTTGTTTGCAACCTTAGGAGGTGTTAAAATTGATAAACTATGCCAATTTCCTGGATTTAAGCAGAAAAATACAGTTGATTCTGACTCCCGAAATTTTGGGAACAAAGCCAGGGATTGTGCGTAAGTTATGCACGGTCCGACCAACTTTTTTCAAAATTTTCAAGGATGATAGAAATTATGATTTTATTGTAGAATCCAAAAAAATAGCTATTTTGGAGATGTCTAGATAGGTCAAATTAGCAGTCAAAGGTCTAAATAGGAGATTCTTTAAAATTAGGGTTGTGTTGTTTAATCACTTAATTTTTAGAATGAAAAGACAGATTTGAATTGAAATTTTGAAATAGAAATCAGATCTGAAACAAGCAACTAAAATGCTATACTTCACAAGCTTAATTTCGTCAAAATGAAAAATTATGGTTTTTATGCAATTAACCTCAAAATTTTTCAAATAGATCAAACTTGGAAATAAAATTTTAAAGTTCAAATTGCAATTATTCAGATCTAACAAATAAGAAATCAAAATTAAGATGTAGGATGTCAGGTTCACCAAAATATAAAGTGGAAAATTGAACCCTAGTGATTCCCCGCCTAAGAGAGAGAAAGGAAATCACTAGGATGATTTTCACTTGGGAGATACTTCACATTCAAAAGAGGGGCTGAATTCACTAGATCCAAAGCCTAGAGTGAATAAGGATCTGAATACTAAGTGAATTGCAAGGGTGCAATGCAATTTACGCTCCTTTGTAAGTAGAAGAGTTGACTTGTTGACTATGCAGAAAATAAAGACAAAATGGGTGAAATAAGGAGCTACTGATTTGGGATCACGTTGTAACTTCATATCTGAGGTATTTAGACTGATATGGGCATGCCCTGCAAATTTAGAGAAAATTTGTTGGGACAATGCATAAGTTATGCACGGTCCTCCGAGAAATCCGCGAGCCGAAAATGGTTTTTTTCATCTCTGCAAATGAATCCTAAATCTACAATTACAGTTGCACACCTGCACCTGCACACATAAAAGAAGGGAAGAAGGGTTGTGGATAGGGGTTTTCCTTAGTCAAACCCTGGTTGAGGAATCAACCTTGAAAGAAAGTAATTGCAAACACTTAAATGTAAATAATGGAAATGTATACCTTGTAGATTTGCAATTTGTTGATGATGGTTGCTTTGCTTCTTGAATGTAATCACAAGTGTTGCATGAAATGACATGTAACATGACAAAACCCTAACACACACATGCTTGCAAATCAATGTTGTAATATTTCTCCAATGGATGAATGAAGAAGAAACATGAAGAAGAAGATTTGATGGATTCTTGAAGACTTGAACACTTGAATGCTTGATGATGATAATGGAGACCTTCCGCTTGTTTTCCCAATTTTCGCTTATTTCTGCTTATGCAAATGAGAGTTCTAGATCCCCTTTTATACTTGCCTTGGAGGGTTTAATTTTCCTCTCACCAAAGGCCGACATAGGGGAAATCAAATCCCAAATAGAAAATAAGGGCCAACGGTCAGATGGACCCATTTTGGGGCCACACAAAGAGGGAGGACAAGAGCGCCATGCCCTTTCCTACCCTATTTTGGGGCTTGGACAAGGTCACAAGGTGATACAAGGGCTGAAACAGGAGGAGATTTGGAAGAATGATGCAGAGAGGGATCCCAATTGAGTAGGGAGATGCAGTCGCTAGGGTGAGGATCTAAAACGCAGTCAAAATTGCAAGGGTCATAATTTTATGACGTTACACCTTGAAAGGAATTTTTTGATCATTTTCAATGCCATTATAAAAAGGGGAAGCACTCTCATGGAGACTTGATAAATTTATAAAATTATTATTAGAAGAACTACATGAATTTGAATGTTTTCAAATATCCCATACCTTGCGAGAGGATAATATTGTTGCAGACACGATGTCCAAGGCATGAGCATCATTAAATATTATGCAAGGGAAAGAGATATGGCAAGATTTTTTAGGGATTAAGTTGGCGTACAAGGAAGAAAGCACATCGACGTTTGAGCGAGAATGATGTTTTTTAGTGGTTGAGTTGGTTGGTGATGGATAAAAGGACACATTGTGTTATTTCATATTTTCAAAGCAAGGTGGTAAAGAGTGAAAGTGAGGGCATTTAGAAGTTGGTGAACTTGTATAGGTAGGTGATCGTGAAGGTGAATTTCACTCTCTCATTGGCAAAACAACAACTAGCCTTCTTGGGAAAGATCTCTTAGAAGCACTTGGATGACATTTTTAAGCATGAGGAGCCCATTTTCATCCAAATTCTAGATTTATTGGTTGGAGAAGATTATATGAAATCAAAATTTAGATTTTGTACCAATTTCGATTTGGTGTCCATGGTGCTTGCATGGGTTTTATAATTGGGCACCAAGGAGGAGACAAAGTGGGTGCTTCGAGCATGTGTTGTGAAGAGTTATCTCTTTGGGTTGAAGTCTCTGTTGGTGAGGGAAATTCTTGGGAAGGGCTTGCGAAGGAATCTGAGTGAAGGTATGTGTATTGGAGAAGCGAGTGATGATTTCAGACCCTTCATTCTTTGGAAGGATGGGATGGATAAGAGGAATGAGGGGAGGAGGCATTAATTGGTTCAGAAGGTCTTAAAGATTTTATGTAGGAGAAGGAGATTGAACGACAAAAGCTCCGATGGGATAAAAAGAAATAGGGTGGCCAAGGTTCGATCTTCAATCCTGAAGACTGCTAGGAGAATGGCCCAGGGAAGCCATGATTGGAGGGGTCCAAGTGAACACTATTAATGCAAGGATGAAGCTGATTTTTTGTGTCTTTGGCCCAAATTTTATATTTTGGCACAGTTTGATAGCGATATTTTGTGCAATGCATAACTTTTCATGGCCATTTTGGTTCATGGTCTCGGCTATTGATGGTAGTAGTTACAGATTTGGTTTTTGTTCTAATAAATGTATATGGTATAAAGGGTGGGAAGTTGGTGGGTGCGTTGAGGTGTCTTTATTTAGTCTTGGTGGTCTCTGGAGTGTTAAACTTTTTTGGAATTATATATAATCCTTTATTTTCATAAATAATAATAAAATCATATATTATCGATCAAAAAAAATATGACACACTTTGAACTTTCACTTATGATATATTTTATAGTTAATATTATTCTTAATAGTTTTTAAATTTGTTTTTTATATATTAAATAACTTTATTTAATTTAAAAAGAAACTTTCTAATAATACATTTTATACTTTTTAATATTAATAAGGAATTCTCTAATATACTTAATTATGCACACATCAACAATTCCTATGATATATCTAACCAAATCTCAACTATTTTTTAAATGGAGAAAACACATAATATAATATGTTTTTAACTTAAATATTTTACAATTCAAACTCATCTTTTTTATTTATCATTGAATAACAAGAAATTTTTGGCTTGGCCTGCACCAAGTGAGGCCAAAAACAGGGGACCTCATCCCCGACATTAATGCCCATAAGAGATTTGAACAATGCCACAACTCAACCATCACATTGTAAAATTAACCCCCAATTCAAATTCATCTTAAATTCAATTTAAATTCTACTTAAAAAAACCTAAAATAAATCTAATAATTTAAATTGAATTTATATCTTTTCATTCGAATTCAACAAACCTTTCGATCTCCATAGAATATTTATGCTTCCTTAAGAAAAGAAAAAGAAGAAAAGAATTCAATACCAAATTTTATGATGAAAATTTGTCCCAATCGTGATGACTCAATAATATTTGACCTTTTAATTATCTAGAACTTCTCTTTACATTGATATTTTGCACTTCACTATTTTTTTGGATTATTAACCAATGTTCATGAAATATTAATTTGGCTTACATTATAATTATCTTCATGTGTATTGTAGGTCAATGTTGCTATGTTAGTCTGGGGAAAAAGAATCTTTCTAGAAGATTTAAGTATAAATAAATAAAAATGTAAGTTTAAGATAAATAAATAAATTATTAGTATTAAATATTTTAAGAAATAAAGTTGAAAAAAATGAATATATTAAAATTAAATCTTTGAAAATTAAATAAAATGGATATTTTTATTTGGTTTTATTTAAGTTTAATATATGATATGAATTTATTGAATGTCTTGAAGAGATTTAATAAATTATAATATTTAAAATCTATATTCTTTTTTTCAGATCATTTTCGTGAATGTGAAATTAATTATATGATTGTATATCTAAATTAAATTCATAAATCTAATCTTTGCTATTTTTTTAGAATTTCATTTTTGACTCTCCTTGAAATACTCTATTAAAAAAATTGGTTCTTGTACTTCTTGGTTTGCATGTGATAGGGATGATTAATCCCTTGTGTCAAACCATGCAAGGGATGTTGAGTCAGAGCCTTTTGGACAAGGTTAAAGACACCAAGCAATCATGTGCATGTGTTCTAGAATGTCGATGAAACATTGATATCACTAGATACTTCTTTTTACGTCTTTGATGTGTGTTAGAGATGATCTTTTGCCTAGTTACTAGATGTTTTGAATGAATTAGGGTATGTTCTCGTATACAATTGATGAGAAGCCTTTTTGGTTATTTTATATGGACTTATGTTATGTTAGATTTGTCATTTTGTGACTTAGACATTCCGGTTGTGATGAATATAAGCCCTTTTATGTTTAAAGCTGTGAACTTTGTCATCCATTAAACAACCTTATAAATGATATGATAAATGTTTTTTAATGATATGAAAATGCTTGATTAAATGTTGGTTATAAGTAATATTGTTCGAATATGTGTTGTGCATGTTAAATTCTATGTATGCAGTTGGAGAAGGGACTAAGTCAACACAGAGACATCAATTGATGTTTCAGAGAGTTACAGTCCTACTCAAATAGGATTGTTGTGTTAGACAACTCAAATAACCAGAGGACAACTGAGAGGGGGTGGGGGGGTGAATCAGTTGTCACCGGATTACAGAACTTTAAGCATTCAAATCCTTATTACTAAAATACATAAAATTAATACCGGAATGCATAAACCAAATACAGGAATAACTATTATAGCAATTAAACATAAACATAAATCACAAAACAGTTACCATCCATCCAGAACACATTACACCAAGATTTGTACGTGGAAAACCCGGTAAAGGGAAAAACCATGGTGGGAAGCCTACCCACAGTCAGATAATACTTCTGCAGTAAGTATTTGATTACAATATGAGGGGTATGCACATGCAGGAAGGCCAATAGCCTAGAGCGCACTTCTCATCACAAAAAGAAGCCTCATTGACTATGAAACATCAGACTACAATCCGGAAAGAAGAGTGAACTGCAAGTATAGCATCTCCTATGCCTGAGTACAGTTTTGGTTAAGCTCAATACCGGAGGTCTCAAACCTCTCTTACAAACCCAATCCTATCACCTATGATCAACCAAACCTTCTGTATATGATTACAACATTATTCGCACCCAGATAACCATAATCGCATATGCCCATTACCATAATCTATAAAGAGATCTTACATCATATTTATACCAACCCGGGGCCTAAACAATTAGGTCGGCCATCTAAAAGATAATACAATAAGTTCATAACATAAACCTGCAATCCAATGATCAACCAAGTCGGCTTAGGCCAAAAACAATGTAAACCAATCATTAAATCCTGTTGGTAACGCATCAGGAACATCCTCCAACACGTTACATAAATCGGTCCATAACCTAGATAACATCGGACCCACAATAGGTTGTCATAAACCAAATCCAACACCATCGATCAACAGGAACATGAACATGAACAAGATAACCAACAACATCTTGAGAACCATCTAGAAGTCACACCAACACCACTTATTACGTGCATCAAAAGATCTTCAACAAAGCTATGCCAGTAAAACCCTTACCGGTGACCAAAAAGCTTACTAGAACAAATGATAGCTCTTGAGTCATCAAATACCAAACCAATTGATCATGATACGCATCTGGATAGCATGAATGATAGATCCAAACCAACTCCACAAACCAAATCATACCAGATCAATATCATAAACCAACTGGAAACCAGTAAACAACCAAAACAACTGGTGTTTCCATCAATGACAAAACATCAATGCAACACATGATCAATTCCTCCAATTTACCAACAATCTCCCCCTTTGGCATTGATGACAACACTATATGTGAAAAACATCAAAGTGCCAAGAAATGCCAAACAAGTCTCCCCTATGGAAGACATCCAACAATCTCCCACAAAATGATATAGCAATGAAGTTCTGATCCCTCCCCCTTTTACTAATATCCTGTTAAGCTCTGTTTTTCACATATCTCTCTCCCCCTTTGACATCAATGCCAGAAGTCTGACATAAATATCAAAGAAAAATCATAAATCCTCTTATTCACATAGCTGACTGGTCCCCCTGAGTAGTAGCACCACCACATCAATCCAAAATGAATAATAGCTCTGATAATTCATATGAGACTGATACCAATTAGCATCATTCAGGTCTCTACCTGAGGGGCAAAAACCCCCAATCTGTCTCTGAAGTACTCAAATAATTCTTTAGGCAAAGGTTTAGTGAAGATGTCTGCAATCTGCTCTTTAGTGTTCACATAAACCAGTCTGACTTCATTTGCTTCCACCTTCTCCTTCAAAAAGTTATACTTGATAGATATGTGCTTTTTCTTAGACTGAAATACCAAATTCTTTGATATATCAATAGCAACAAAGTTATCACAGTGAATAAGTACCGGTTCATTACAACCCACATTTATATCCTTCAACATTTTCTTCATCCATAGAACTTGTGTATAGTTAGTAGCAACAACAACATACTCAGCTTCAGTAGTAGATAAAGAGGTGCATGACTTCTTTTTGCTGATCCAAGCAAGAAAGCTCCACCGGATGTGCTCTTCTGGTCATCATCTCCAGCCCAATCTACATCTATATATGCACATAATATAAAGTCATCATTTTTAGGATACCACAAACCATATTCAGTTGTTCCCTATAAATACCTGAAAAATCCTTTTCACCGCACTCTCATGATTTTCTCTAGGATCACTCTGATATCTTGATACAATACAAATTGCATTCATTATATCCGGTCTAGTCTGAGTCAAATATAACAAACCTCCAATCACAGACTTGTACCTTGTAGGATTTATCAGTGTAGATGCATCATTATTTGTCAATTTCTCACTTGTAACCATAGAAGTACTAACCAGTTTAGAATTTTCCAAACCAAATTTCTTCAACAACTCTCTAGCATACTTAGTTTGATAGATGAAAATACCTTTGTCAATTTGAGTAATCTGCAAACCTAAGAAAAATTTCATCTCCCCAATCATAGACATCTCAAATTCATTCTTCATATTGTTAGAGAATTCCATACACAACTTATCTTCACCTCCAAAAATGATATCATCAACAAAGATCTCAATAATCATTTTGTCATCATTAGTGATATAATATAAATTACTATCAGCATTACCTTTAGTGAAATCAAGCTTCAAAAGACATTTATCCAGTCTTTCATACCAAGCTCTAGGGGCTTGTTTCAATCCATATAATGTTGTCTTTAACCTGCAAACCATGTTTTTGTCATCTGAAAGTGAAATCCATCAGGTTACTCAAATATAAACTTCTTGCTTCAGTGGTGTTCTTCTTGCTTTTCCATCTCTTTTTGGAGTAGATTTTTTTCCCATGTGGTTTTCTTTATTTCTCTGGTTCATAGAGATTTGGTTGTGATTGGGTACCTCATCAGGCCTTGTTGTCGGGACCCAAATTTGCCTTCATCAGGTAGTTGCATTTTTTGCTTCATGCATTTAGTTTTTTAGCTACTCCCTAAGTTCATCTTAAGGGGGGGTGTTAGAGTTATCTTCTATTAGCTAATAATTATTTATTTAATTATTAGTCTATTAAACTCTATGCTTAAGCTAAACTTAGGCGTTTAATAAATATTGTAGCTATTTAATAACTATTCTAATTATTAAATACACATTATCCCTTTAGGGTTTCTTTAGGGTTGCACACCTTTAGGGTTGCTATTATCCTTTTATAAGGATTGTATTGTACTTTTTCCTAAAATTGATTCCCTTTTTGAATGATAATTTTCTTCTTCAGAGCATTTATGCTTTTTTGCTTTATGTGCCTCCATTCTTCTCTTGTTCTTGGGGGTATTTTCATGCAGGTGTTCTTGGGATCTCTGAGGTTGTATTTCCTCAACTTCTTCACAAAATTCACATGACACAACCTCTTATGTCATAGCCAACTCTCATCAATTTGTGCAGTCAAATATGTCTTCTCACCGAAGTTCAACTGAAATATATTACCTTTAGTCTATGTACCAGTTGCAATTTCCAATCCAGATCTATTGATAATCTTGCATTTTCCATTCTTGAACTGTAACTGAAATCCCTTATCCACCAACTTTCCTACACTCAAAAGATTATGCCTTAAACCTTCAACATAATAAACATTATCAGTGTTATGCTTACCATTCAATGATATTGTTCCTCTTCCCTTGATCATGCATGCTTTCTCATCTCCAAATCTAACCAGACCACCATCAAATTCTTGCATAGATAAGAACTTCCTTTTATCTCCAGTCATATGATGTGAACATCCACTGTCAATTACCCATTCATCCTTGTATTCAATTTTAGCAACAAGGGCCTTCTCTTCAGGTACCAGATCATCTTCCTTGATAGCAAAAAATACCCATTGCTTTCCATTGCCAGATCCACTAGCTGAATCTTGTGTCAGTTCATCATCAGAATCAGTCACACCTTCCTCATCCACATAATAACATGATTTTTCTTTGTTCTTCCTATACTTATGCTTGTTCTGATAATCATGGTTAGGCCTAAAAGATCTTCTAGCTCTTTCTTCAAATCTTGAATTCCTTTTAGGACATCTAGATGCAAAATGACCTATCTTATTACATGCAAAGCATTTAAAAGGTGTTTTTCCTTCATACTTACTTCCTGTCAGTCCTTTAGGTACTCTTCTAGCAAATAAGGCTTCAAGTTTCTCAAACTCTTCATCTTATATCTTTACATCCTCTAGTTCCTTCGCATATAAGGCTTTCCAATCACTCTTGCTGGTAGATGATGTAGATGCATGAAAAGCAGGTTCAAATTTCATAGCTCCAGAAGGTCCCAATTCCTCAAGCTCAAAAGCAGATAATTTCCCAACCAAGGTATCCCTATTAATAGAGGTGTTTGCCATAGTTGTCAGTTCATTAATTTCAGTAGCCTTCATCTTATAAGCCGGTGGAAAATCTCTCAATACTTTAGAAACCATTTCATCTTCGCTCAGAGATCCACCACAACATTGAATTCCCAAAACAATCTCATTAACTCTCTCCATAAAAACAATAATCCTTTCATCTTCTTCCATCTTCAAGTTCTCATACCTCACCCAGTAACCATCAACTTTAGGAATTTTAATAGTAGGGTCACGTTCATTCAGAGTCTCCAATTTGTCCCATATAGCCTTTGCAATTAATTTGTTAGTTAGTCCCATTATTTGTTGATCAGAAAGTACACACAAAAGGGCTTCTCTAGCTCTACAATCATTCTCAAGCTCCTTATCCAGACTTGCCAGAGGAAGATTGCTAGATGCTGGATTAAATGATGTAACACAATTCTCAGTGTTCTCCCAAATCTCCTTTCCAAGACATCTCAGATGAGTCTCCATTCGAATCTTCCATAGCCTGTAATTTGTTCCATCAAGCCTAGGAATTTCTCTTCGGAAAATAGTTGCAGATGTATTTGATGAACTTCAATTGCTAGATGCCATAGGATCTTCCTCAAGTAGTTAAGCTTTTGCAAAGAGGACCAAGATCTGATACCAATTGTTAGACAACTCAAATAACCAGAGGACAACTGAGAGGGGGGGGGGGGTGAATCAGTTGTCACCGGATTACAAAACTTTAAGCATTCAAATCCTTATTACCGAAACACATAAAATTAATACCAGAATCCATAAATCAAATACTAGAATAACTGTTATAGCAATTAAACATAAACATAAATCATAGAACAATTACCATCCATCCAAAACACATGACCCCAAGATTTGTACATGGAAAACCCAGTAAAGGGAAAAACCACGATGGAAAGCCTACCCACTGTCAGATAATACTTCTGCAGTAAGTATGTGATTACAATATGAGGGGCCTGCACATGCAGGAAGGCCAACAACCTAGAGCGCACTTCTCATCACAAAAGGAATCCTCACTAACTACAAAACATCGAACTACAATCCAGAAAGAAGAGTGAACTGCAAGTATAGCATCTTCTATGCCTGAGTACAGTTTCGGTTAAGCTCAATACCAGAGGTCTCAAACCTCTCTTACGAACCCAATTCTATCACCTATGATCAATCAAACCTTCTGCATATGATTACAACATTATTCGCACCCATATAACCATAATTGCATATGCCCATTACTATAATCTACAAAGAGATCTTACATCATATTTATACCAACCTGGGACCTAAACAATTAGGTCGACCACCTAAAAGATAATACAATAAGTTCATAACATAAACCCATAATCCAATGATCAACCAAGTCGTCTTAGGCCAAAAAAAATATAAACCAATCATTAAATCCCATTGGTGTTGCATCAGGAACATCCTCTAATACCTTACATAAACCGGTCCATAACCTAGATAACACCAGACCCAAAATAGGTTGCGATAAACCAAATCCAACACCACCGATCAACAGGAATAGGAACAAGATAACCAATAGCATCATGAGAACCATCTAGAAGATGAACCAACACCATTTATTACGTACATCAAAATATCTTCAACAAATCTCTGTCGATAAAACCCTTACCGGTGACCAAAAAGCTTACTAGAACAAATGATAGCTCCTAAGTCATCAAATACCGAACCAACTGATCATGATACGCATCTTAATAGCATGAATGACAGATCCAAACCAATTCCACAAACCAAAGCATACCGGATCATACCGGATCATACCGGATCAATACCATAAACCAACCACTCTACCAGAACCAACCGGAAACCGGTAAACAACCCAAACAACCGGTGTTGCCATCAATGACAAAACATCAATGCAACACATAATCAATTCCTCCAAATTGCCAGCATGTTCAACCTATCAAGCCAACAGTTGATGACTCTGATAGAGCTCCCAGTTACGGTTGGTGTAGTTATTGTTTCAGAAAATGTGTCGGTTTGTTGAGGAGATCTAGAGGATGACATGGCCTATATTTGTGCATTCGACTAAGTTCTAGAATGATTCACCCTTCTATGCTTTTATCTCTAATAAAAGTCATCCTCCTAGTTTGTTGGGAGTGGATCGGCTATGTAGTTGCGTAGTTGTTAAATCTCCTATAAATAAATCAGTTAAGGATGGAGTATGTAATGTAGTTTTTATCTTTTCAAATATTCAGTGTACTTTGCTTTCATAGTTTAATAATACAAGAGATTTTAGTGATGCCATCTTTGTTGTATAGAATTTCAATGTGTATGTGATGTTGTCATAATCTTTAGATTTGGTTAAGGTTTTGGAGGCTCAACCAAGGGGGCTCACTTGGGGGAGCATCCACGTTCATTCACTTCCATGTTTTTCTAAGTAAGTTTATTATCGAGCTTATGTTTATTGTTTAGAATCCTTTTATTGACTATCCTGCAGCCACAAAAATTCAATTTTGTGACTGTTGCTGCAACCAAAGGAAAAACAGAGTTTATAGTTACCAGTCGGTTACTTTATTTCCTGCATAGAGTTACAAGCTTCATGTTAAGTAGGTTAAATTGGTGTCAATAGAATCAATGTTAGAATCTAATGCTTTCCATTAATTCCTAGTTTAGCTGCTCAAGTATACGTTCCTGGGTTGACAATTGAATGAATTTCTTATTAATGAGTTAGTAGCTCAATGATAACAAAAAATTGAACCCCTTTGGTTGAGGAAATGAGTCTTTACTACTAGGGTATTATAAGGAATCAACATTTTTGGCACCGTTGTCGGGGATGGTGTCAAAGTAAGAACTTATTGGGAATATAGAATTTAGAATCTTTAAGCCTCTATTTAATGTTATTAGAGTTACAAAAACCTTTGAATCACTTGACAAACACAACACAAACCCATTGCCTAACATTTTGTGTAGGCATATTGGAAATTAAGACAAAATCTGCATGCATAGGGGAAAAACAAGGGATGCAGTAGGAAGATTTCTTCCCTCTCAGTCTAACCTTGAAATAAGTCCTTATCAAGATCTAGATATAAATCCTTTTGTTGAAGCTTTTGTGGAAGCTAGAAACTGAGATATTTTTGATTTATCAGAGGGAAACTTTGATTTCCTAACCTGAAGAGAATATTTTACCCCTAGTTCTTTATCAACCACAAATGGCGGCTCCTGGTGGAGGAGGTCCTCCACCTCCTAATCCCACTTTTGAATTCCCTATTCCTGACCAGCATGATAATGCAAATTTGAAGAATATACCAACTTCCTCTCTTCCAAAGTTTTATGGCTTGGTCACATAAGACCTAGACAACTTTTTGTTTGAGTTTGATATTCTCTATAGAAGATATGGTTATATCTAACCAAATCTCAACTATTTTTAAATGGAGAAAACACATAATAAAATATGTTTTTAACTTAAGTATTTTAGAATTCAAACTCATCTTTTTATTTATCACTGAATAACAAGGAATTTTTGGCCTGGCGTACACCAAGTGAGGCCACAAACAGGGGACCTCATCCCCGACATTAATGCCCAGAGGAGATTTGAACCTTATTGACACCATTGACAATGCCACAACTCAACCATCACATTGTAAAATCAACCCCCAATTCAAATTCATCTAAAATTCAATTAAAATTCAACTAAAAAAAACCTAAAATAAATCTAATAATTTAAACCCAATTTGTATCTTTTCATTCGAATTCAACAAACCTTTCGATCTCCATAGAATATTTATGCTTCCTTAAGAAGAAAAAGAAGAAAAGAATTCAATACCAACTTTTATGATGAAAATTTGTCACAATCGTACTGACTCAATAATATTTGACCTTTTAATTATCTAGAACTTCTCTTTACATTGATATTTTGCAATTCACTATTTTTTTGGATTATTAACCAATGTTCATGATTTATTAATTTGGCTTACATTATAATTATCTTCATGTGTATTGTACGTCAATGTTGCTATGTTAGTCTGGGAAAAACACACTTTCTAGAAGATTTAAGTAAAAATAAATAAAAATGTAAGTTTAAGATAAATAAATAAATTATTAGTATTTAATATTCTAAGAAATAAAGTTGAAAAAAAATGAATATATTAAAATTAAATCTTTGAAAATTAAAATAAAATAGATATTTTATTTGGTTTTATTTAATTTTAATTTAGGATATAAATTTATTGAATGTCTTGAAGAGATTTGTTAGAGTTAAAAAATAAATTATATCTTTAAAATCTATATTCTTTTTTTTCAGATCATTTTCGTGAATGTGAAATTGATTATGTGACTGTTTATCTAAATTAAATTCATGAATCTAATCTTTGCTATTTTTTAAGAATTTCATTTTTGACTCTCCTTGAAATACTCTATTAAAAAAATTGGTTCTTGTACTTCTTGGTTTGCATGTGATACTTATGATTAATCCCTTGTGTCAAACCATCCAAGGGTTGAGTCAGAGACTTTTGGACAAGGTTAAAGACATCAAGAAATCATGTGCATGTGTTCTAGAATGTCGATGCAACATTGATATCACTAGATACTTCTTTTTGTCTTTGATGTGTGTTAGAGATGATCTTTTGCTTAGTTACTAGATGTTTTGAATGAATTAGGGTATGTTCTCAAATACAATTGATGAGTAGCCTTTTTTATTATTTTATATGGACTTGTGTTATATTAGATTTGTCATTTGGTGACTTAGACATTCCAGTTGTGATGAGTATAAGCTCTTTTGTGTTTAAAGTTGTGAACCTTGCCATCCATTAAACAACCTTATAAATGATATGATAAATCTATTTTAATGATATGGAAATGCTTGATTAAATTTTGGCTATAAGTAATATTGTTTGAATATGTGTTGTGCATGTTAAATTCTATGTATGCAGCTGGAGAAGGTACTAAGTCAACATAGAGACATCAGTTGTTGTTTCAGAGAGTTATAGTCCTACTCAAATAGGATTGTTGAACCTATCAAGCCAACAGTTGATGACTCTGACAGAGCTCCCAATTGTAGTTGATGTAGTTATTGTTTCAGGACATGTGTTGGTTTGTTGAGGAGATCTAGAGGATGCCATGACCAATATTTGTGCATTAGACTAAGTTCTAGAATGATTCACCCTTCTATGCTTTTATTTCTAATAAAAGTCATCCTCCTAGTTTGTTGGGAGTGGATCGGTTGTGTATCCATCAGTTAAGGATGGAGTATGTAAAGCGGTTTTTATCTTTTCAAGTATTAAATGTACTTTTCTTTCATAGTTTAATAGTATAAGAGATTTTGGTGATGTCATCTTTGTTGTACAAAATTTTAATGTGTATGTGATGTTGTCATAATCTCTAGATCTGGTTAAGGTTTTGGAGGCTCGACCAGTGCAAGAGCACCACCTATGAAGGAATGGGTCAAATTCATGTTGGTTGTCAATTAGTATAGGATGAATTCAATAATACCTCATGGTCATTGATTTAATTAGTGTAATAGGAATGTGACAAGACTTGACCAAGTTTGGGTCAGATTGTCACTTAGAGATGTATAGAGCAATTTTGGTCAATAAGGGTCCAATGGTCCTAATTGTTGAGACCAAGTGATTTATGGCCCAATTAATTCATTTTTGATGTAATAAAACCATTTTTAATAACTTTGGGGTCCTAAGGTAGTTTAGAGTCTAAGTTGGTTACAAGTTGCAAAAGTTGTCCATTTGTTGTCTTGACAATTTTGCAACTTTGTTTGGTTTTGTACTCCAATGGTTAGTTCTTTTGAAAATCAGTTGGAGATGGTTGTGTTCATTTGGGAAGAACCTATAAAGGTCCCAAATACCAAAGTATGTAATTTTTTTGATAGTTGGAGCAAATACAGGCATCAAAAGTATTGGAAATTCTGAGTACCGCCTGATTTACTGTAGATTTCACATTGAAGATGGATTGGAAAACATGATTGTGATATAGAACTTGAAACTATAGTGAATTAAATTTTCTTTTGCAAGTGGTTGGAAGTTTTGAAGTGATCCTCATTTCATTTGGCAAGCAATACTTTACCGGGTGGTCTGAAACCCTTAAAACCCTAGGTTTTGACTAATGTAATGGAATTTGGCCTATCAATTCTCAGTCAAGAATTTTGAAACTATGGAATATGATAGGTCAAATTGTAGTGCTCACAAGTTGGTCCAACATTTTGGTGTGTTTGGTGAAGAAACCCTAGGTTTGGCATCATCATGTGGCAGACCAATTGAATGAGAACGGTTCGTGTGAATTGAGTTGCAGAGCATAGGGAAGAGGTTTGAATGCACAAGGAGAGTGTCTTGGAGGTTGTCAGAACATTCCATAGTATGTGGAAGGTGTGAAAAGGGATTAAGGAACAAGGTTTTGGTAGGTAACCAATCAAGAAGGCCTAATAGCCCTATTAGCCTTTTTCATGCATTATTGGTTGAGTAGTCTGCTAATTGGCTAGGAACCTAAAAGTGGGATATTGTTGAGAACTCCCAAAAGGGTGTCAGAAAACCTTTTTTTTTTGCATAGATCCTTAAGGTGTCAAAAGATATCACCCGATTTCTTCAAAAGGAGGCCTAATTGCAATTAGGTCTATTTGAGTGCATGTATGTCAAAGTTCATCATTAGATGAACCAAGACCATGGGAACCCATTTCATTTGTGTGGAAATGTTGGAAGGACACCCCTCCAAGGGTCAGTGTGTTGGTTTTGTCAAGTTGGTCATTCAAACCCCCAATCACTAGTCAATCCCACTCATGTATTCAAAGGTGTGGGAAAACACCAAAGTCTTGAGACTGTAAGTTGATTGTGTGAAGGAAATATTGGAGCCTTTGAGTCTCCTAGAACCTTCCCAAGACTTGTTGGGACATCGGATTGGCCTTTGGGTGTTTTGGATCTCTTTAGGTAGTGCTTTTGGGTGGTTCTTTACATTCTATCCTCTCTCCTCATCATCAACCAAGGGGGCTCACTTGGGGGAGCATCCACGTTCATTCACTTTCATGTTTTGCTAAGTAAGTTTATTATCAAGCTTATGTTTATTGTTTAGAATCCTTTTATTGATTGTCCTGTAGGCACAAAAATTCCATTTTGTGACTGTTCCTGCAGCCAAAGGAAAAATAGAGTTCACAGTTACCAGCCAGTTAGTTTATTTCCTGCATAGAGATACAAGCTTCATGGTAAGTAGGTTAAATTGATGTCAATAGAATCAATTTTTGAATCTAATGCTTTCCATTAATTCCTAGTTTAGTTGCTCAAGTATATGTTCCTGGGTTGACAATTGAATGAATTCCTTATTAATGAGTTAGTAGCCCAATGATAACAAAAAATTGAACCCCTTTGGTCGAGGAAATGAGTCTTTACTACTAGGGCATTATAAGGAATCAACTTTTTTGGAGCCATTGTTGGGGATGGTGCCAAACTAAGAACTTATTGGGAATATAGAATTTAGAATCTTTAAACCTCTATTTCATTTCATTACAGTTAGAAAGACCTTTGAATCACTTGACAAATACAACACAAACCCATTGCCTAACATTTTGTGTTGGCATATTGGAAATTAAGACAAAATCTGCATGCATAGGGGAAGACCAAGGGATGCATTAGGAAGATTTCTTCCCTCTCAGTCTAACCTTGAAATAAGTCCTTATCAAGCTCCAAATATAAATCCTTTTGCTGAAGCTTTTGTGGAAGCTAGAAACCAAGGTATTTTTGATTTATCCAAGGGAGACCTTGATTTCTTAAACGAACCCCCTGAAGAGAACATTTTATCCCTGGTTCTTTATCAACCATAAATGGTAGGTCCTAGTGGAGAAGGTCCTCCACCTCCTAATCCCACTTTTGAATTCCCTATTCTTGACCAGCATGATAAGGCAAATTTGAAGAATATACCAACTTCCTCTCTTCCAAAGTTCTATGGCTTGGTCACTGAAGACCTAGACACCTTTTTGTTTGAGTTTGATATTCTCTGTAGAAGTTATGATTATACTATTGATGCCCATAAACTCAAGCTATTCTTTGCTACCCTGAAAGAAGTTGCTCTTAAGTTGTTTATAAATTTAGGTAGAGATGTAATAACTACCTGGAATGAAATGAAGGAAAATCTCTTGGATAAGTATAAAGACTATTGAAAAGGAATTGATTGACATGGTGATGATATCTTCCAAATGGTAGAAAAAGAAGATGAAAGCCTGAAAGATTATATTGAGAGGTTTTTGTTTAGTGTCAGGAAGTCCAAGCATAGCACCTTGAGTGAAGAATCCTTGAAAATGATTTTTTTAAGGGGAATCAATGAGGACTGTATTGAGGCACTTGACCTTATGGGAGGAGGAGACATTACTCAAGTTGGATGGGATGACATTAGGAATATTTGTTGGAATTATGTTGTCATTGATGTCAACTGATATTGGTGTCATTGATCTCAACCGGTATAGCATGTTACTAGTATAGATTGTCAACCAGTGAGTAATGAATATCAACCAGTGAGTGATGTGTTAGCGGTGTGTTGTTGCTAACCGGTAAGCATGTGACCACTAAGAAAGCAAGGTTGATCCAATGAAGCATGTATAGGCAACTAGTATGCAAGTTTGATGTTAACCAGCAGGACTCCCACCAGATGAAGTTGTTGTCACTGAATGAAGAGAAGAATGACAGAAAGTGTACTACCGCAAGATAGCAAGGAAGACATATGTGATATCCACCGGGTCATATGTCTAGTTGATGATGTATCTTCTCTATTTCAGAAAAGTCATTTTAGTGCAATGTAGGAAGCATAATGAGCAACAAAGATACATGACCATCGGGAGATTGGCAAGTTGAGTGCAATTGCCTATCTACTCCTATCAGTTGGTGGCAATGCTTAGCTTATCTCACAACATGCATGGGATACATCCTAACCCTCTGGGATAAGACAATAAAAGAAGTTAAAGGCAGGTAGTTGAAGGCTTATGCCATATGACCAAAGTGAATCATGATGAAGCCTCTAGTATATAAAACCAAAGATATGAACCAGATCAACAAGAAAAGGCATGATGAGCTACCAGGACAAAAGAGGAATAATAAGTTGTGATGAGTTTGTTACTTTGACAAACTGGTTGAGATGATGTATGGGCTAATGAAGAAAAAGGAAAGGTTTAGCATTGCAGACATGGAGTTATACCAGGATGCAGATGGAGATTGGTGTTACCACAGTTGGTGACAGATGAAGAATGTTGGCAGGGTATTCTCATGGGTAATATTGGTATGCAGGCAGGAGTATTGTCAACCGGTAAACAGGAACAAAGAGGATTCAGATGTTGCGGTTCTTTATATATATTCATAGCATTGGCATGAGTCTTTGATTGAAACTACATCAAGTTTCGTGAACTAGAGAGCTCAGTTATAATTGACTGATATGAATTCTGTAAAGATGATGTACACTGGTAAGCTTGCAAGGGACAAGCTGATCCTAGAAGGAACAAGGCATCAAGTCATGTGCAGAGAAAAGGTATCTGATGTAACCGGCCAAACAAAGCAGAGCATGGCTTGAAGGTTAACCGGTTATGGTATAACTGATAGGGCAAGAAGACCGGTAGTATAAGGTGTATATCGATGGAGTGTTTTTGGTTGGTTCCTAAGCCTGAACTGACATAGTCAACTAAGGTGGAGGTCGATAGAGATGACACGTGGTCTCCAGATGGCGAATGTTTAGTGGTGAAGAGTACTTTGGTGAGGTGGTTGTCGACTGAGTCTATGTTTATTGTAGTCGGTGAAATTCACAGGTGAGTTATAGAGGATTGTAGCTCGATGCAGATTGAAGGATGTATCTTGGTGAGTTGATCAAAGCAAGATATCTGATCATCTTGTCGATCTGGAGAAGGAAGTTGCTGGTTCATTTATTGTGATTGACAAAAGCAGGGCCATGTTCGCTAAAATTAGTAAACGTGTAAATGGAAGAATATTTGGCGTGTTATCTGATTTGTTGCAGGTTGTCTTTCTGAAAGACAAGATCAGATATGATTTGATACAGATGGTGTCGGTAGAAGAAACCCTAAGCGTGCCAAGGTTTGATTTTCAGTTTTGGCAAGAAAACCTAAATATAAATATGTTGGTTGAAGATATAAGTGGGTCTTGTTGTTGATGTCAATGAAGAGAAGGTGATTGTTGAGAGAAAAAGAGTGATTAGTCTGAGTGCAAGAGAGAAGTACATAAAGCGATTGAGTGTGTTGGAGAAGAAACTGGTAAGTGTGATGAGAAAGTGTTGATCTATCTGTTGGAGGGTAGACCGCTAAAGTGAAAGCAGATCGAGAAGTGAAAGGAAGAGCTAGAAGAAGATCTTGCAAATAAGGTTCAACCGGAAAGGTTTAGGGTTTAACCAGTGATATGTCACAGAGTTGACAGTTTAGTGAACTAGTAGGAAGGAATCAGAGAGTGGGTGAGTGTAGAGTGAGGATCAGAGGAAGTTAGGAAAGGCAGAGGCTAACTGGTAAGGGGTCAGAGAGAGTGAATATATAATCGACAGTGATGACAAGCAGAGAAACAAAGAAGTGTTAAACTGGTGGTGTCTGAACTGGTAAGACAGAAGCAGAGAAGCAGTGAAGAAAGAAACTGATAGTGAGAGTTGATTAGAGGTGTTACAAAATCCATTTGTAACAAGGTGCAAATTATTGTATTACTTTATTTCATTGTAATCATTGAGTGGGTGCTCGGTGCAGAGGTTGGTGCTCCTTGGGTTGGTGCCCTAAATGTTGTAATACAATTGTTTATTATGAGGTTGGTTTGGAGCAGTAGACTCTAGCAACATTTCTCACCAAGGTTTTTCCCACGTTGGGTTTTCCTCATATATCCATTGTTATGTGACGTGCCTTTGTGTGTGCTTGTTTTATGATCACCTCCTTAATCTCACCGGTATATTCACTTAGTGTTTGAACTGCTAACCGATACACACTTTTAGGTTTACAAGTTGAAAATATTGATAACCATTGATTCACCCCCCCCCCCGGCGGTCTTAGTGGCATCTTGTGTTACACAATATTTGTTAGAAATACTCCAGAGCTTCTGCCAAGAAGGGTAGATACTATAGGCCTGGATCTACAGCAGCAAAAGCATCTTCAACAATCTCCAAGATGGAGATAACTAATTTGTTAAAGTATTTCAAGAAAGACATTATTGGAAACACAATTGGACACACTTCAAGCCAACAAGAAACATGTTGAAGTAGAAGCCACATTGTCAGAATACTGCCCCCATTGCAGAAACAAGAAGAGGGATTGCAAATGCAGAAACATTTCAAGCATTAAGAGCAAGCGAGAGTATCCAGAATCTAGACCACTTTAGGATGAGGAAGGACAAGTCTTCTTTGTTGCACAAAGGAGACCATGGGTACCAAGACAAGATATGCATCAAGACCCTCATTCTTTCAATCATCCTTATGCAAATCCCAATGCTAATAGTAATTGGCAGTTTCAAAATCCTACTAATTGGTCAAATTATGGGAAAAAATATTGGGGAAACCAACATCCTTCATGGCCAAATAACCCTAATAGGAACATGCAGCAACCATAAGGTAATTGTCAACTTCCTCAAGGGAATTGGCAGTCAGTGTCTCAACGGAGAGGAGGACAACAATGGAAAAATCAATTTATTGGCTATATGCAGCCACCTATTCCTCCTCCTCAATGAGCCATATTACCTCAAGCTATCCCAAATGCCAATGCACCTAGGCCCACTCAATTGCCAGCACAACCTGCACCAAACCTTAACAATAAACAACAACAATAGGCATTTGTTACTTATCCTATCCAATACCTTGTCTATGCTATGAATATCAGTAACATGCAACTCTGCTCAGGGAAGGACTTGAGGGTTCCTCACTCACCAACTATCACCAAACTTCCTCCAGAATAAGAGGAACAGTTAGAAAATGATCACCCTAAAGCCACACAATTTAATTCTAGAGGACAAGTTGAGCAAGCACAAACAGGTGAGCCAGACCCTCCATTTCCTCATAGGCTAGCAGTCAAAGAACCAGAAACAGAACCAACCTTTGACTTCCTAGACCAGCTCAAACATATTTGTGCTAAAATACCCTTAATCCAAACCATTAAAGATGTTCCCATCTATAGTAAAGCAATAAGGGAAATGTGTCTCAAGGAACCAGGCAGGAAAAGAAAAGATCCAAAAACTATCCATGTTCTAGGCCAACTGGCAGATATTATGTTGGGAAAGGTTATCATTCCTAGGTATTCTGATCCTGGTAGTCTAGTGGTAGAAATAACCATTAATGGGGTTTTGGTTAAAAATGCTCTTATAGATTTGGGAGCTTCTATAAATGTAATGACCAAATTCCTGATGCAGAATTTGAATATTACAACCCTAAGACACACTCCTCCTATGTTTCAACTAGCTGACAGTTCCACAGTCTCACCAGATGGGGTTGTTCAAGACCTTATTGTCACCCTATATTCCTAGGAATATCCAGCAGACTTTATGATTCTATCTCCTAAAGCCACTTTGGGGGGATATATTGTTATACTGGGAAGACCATGGTTGGATACTATAGATGTTTACATAGGATGTAGGTCTGGAGATATGACCATTTTAAATGGTAATACCACAAATAATCTTGTTCTTTTTCTACCGATTAAGCCTAATTAAGAAAATGATACTGCAGTATGGCCTAACTTGGGTGATGATGCCGAGGAGGTTAATTCACTACAATCATTAATAATGGTAGGGAGGAGTTCTATCTTGCAATTGCAAGATTAGGATGATATTTTATATCAACTTATCCAGAACAATTATGAAATAGATAATCATCCTTCATGCCCTTTGCAAATGGTGTTAGCATCATCTTCTACCCCAAAAATCCAAGATCAATCACACCTACTGCATGCATTTCTCCCACATGAAGTCAAGACCCCCATTGTTAGTCTATAATCCATTATAGAACTGACTAAACAACTAGAAGTCTCTCTAGGAAGGTTCCTTAATATCAATAATAAGTTGACCACAACCCAACATGAATCTTTTGCAACAATCCTAAAAATCCACCAACATGCATTTTCTTGGGACTATCATGACATGAAGGGATTGGATCATATCATCTATACACATCATTTATATCAATAAAGAATGCAAACCAATCTGGCAACCACAGAGGAGAGTGAACCCTATAGTAAGAGAAATCGTTAAGCAAGAATTACAAATGTTGTTAGATGCAGGATTCATTTATCCCATCTCTGATAGTCAGTGGGTATCTCATTTGGTCATTGTACCTAAGAAAAGAGGTAAGTGGAGAGTGTGTGTTTACTACAAAGAGCTGAATGCAGCCACTAAGAAAGATCACTTTCCATTGCCTTTTATTGATCAAGTATTGGACAATTTAGCAGTGAAGCAATATTTCTCCTTCTTGGATGGGTTCGGTGGATATAACCAGATTAGAATTTCTCTTGAAGATCAGGAGAAGACTACCTTCACATGCCCTTGGGGCACGTATGCTTATTCAGTCCTTCCTTTTGTCTTATGCAATGCCCCTGCAACATTCCAAAGGGCAGTTAACAGTATCTTCTCTGATATCTCTATCAATATAATGGAAATTTACATGGATGATTTTACAACCTATGGAGAAACATTTGAGAAATATGGATAAGGTTTTGCAAAGGTGTGAAGATCATCAATAATCCCTAAATAGTAAGAAGTGTTTCCTGGTGATGATGAAGGTATAGTTTTAGGCCATTACATATCTCAATCAGGCATTAAGGTGGACCCTGAAAAGATAGAAGTGAGAAAAAATCTAGCAGTACCCACAAAGCAAAAAGATGTAAGGAGCTTCTTGGGTCATGTAGGATATTACAGGAGATCTATCCAAGACTTCAGCAAAATAGAAGGACCACTATATGGGCTCTTAACAAAGGATGTTGAATTCAATTGGACAGATTCTTATGATCATGCATTCTTTATACTTAAAGATGCTTTGACTAGAATTCATGTTCTTCGAGGGCCTAACTGGGAACTTTCATTTCATGTTCATACAGAAGCCTCTGACTATACATTTGGCATTGTCTTGGGTCAAAAGGAAGGGGTTGGTGAGCATGCCATCTATTTCATTAGTAAGAACCTGCAGAGAGTTGAATTAAACTACATAGTGACAAAAAAGGAAATGCTAGCAGTGGTTTATGCCTTAAACAAATTCAGGCATTATATCACTGGGTATCTAGTATTTTTCCATACTAATCATGTAGCCATCAAGTACCTAATGAACAAACCTTTGGTAGCAAGCAGGTTAGCCAGGAGGTTGTTATTACTGCAAGATTTTGATATTACAATAGTAGATAAACGAGGGAAAGCTAATGTAGTAGCAGATTTTCTTTCAAGGCTTACCACACTTGGCTTTGACACTGTCATTGATGATTCATTCTCGGATGAGCACCTATTTGCTATTAGTAATTTTACACCATGGTATGCTGGCATAGCCAACTATCTAGCTTCAGGCAAAGTTCCTCCTTATTTCTCCCCAAAGGAGAAGAGGTTGCTAGTTCAGAAGAGTTTTCCCTATTCTTGGGTTGTGGGTTATTTATACTATACTAGGACAGACCATGCGATGCATAGATGTGTTAGATAAGATGAAACCTATGATATTCTACTTGCCTGCCATGATAAACCATGTGGAGACCATTTTGTTGCCAAAAGAACTTCCATGAAGATTCTCAACACTGGGTATTATTGGCCAACCCTTCATAAGGATGCCATAAATATACCAGGAAGTGTGATCGCTGCCAAAGGATGGGTAAGCCAACTAAATCTAATGAGATGCCCCTACAAACACAGGTAGTTTTTACTCCATTTGATAAGTGGGGAATTGACTTTATTGGTCCTATTGATCCTCCTTCTAATGGTAAGACTTATATACTTGTTTGCACTGATTATGTTACTAAATGGGTGGAAGTTAAAGCTATGACACATGCTCAGGACAACAAAGTTGCATAATTTATTTATGAGAAAATCTTTACTAGATATGGAGTCCCTAGGGAGTTGGTAATTGATCAAGGGACACAATTTTCCTCCACCTTAATAACAATTCACATGAATGAATATAGAATTTGTCATAAAAAGTCTAGTCCCTATCATCCCCAGGCCAATGGTTAGGCAAAGGTCACAAATAGGGAAATTGAAGCCATTCTCACAAAAACTATGAGTCTCCACAAGAAGGACTGGGCCTCTAGATTACATGAGGTAGTGTGGGCTTACATGATCCCATGAAAAACAACCACTGGCTTCACCCCATTTGAGTTTCTCTATGGAAAAACAACTATCTTTCTCATAGAATTTGAATACAAAATGTTGCAGACAACACTAGACCTAGATATGGATATTTCTAAAGCACAACAGGACCACATCATTGAGCTTAATACTCTAGATGAATACAGGAATCAAGCCCTCCATAATACATAACTCATATAGCAACAATGTGTTCGATGGAATGATAAACATATTAAAAACAATAAATTTACCCCTAGAGATTGGGCATTGCTATATGACTTTGGATATCTGGATAACCAGGGCAAGCTGTAGACACGTTGGATGGGACCATATGGGATCCAATCCATTTCAAGCTATTGGTTAATGGCCATAGACTTTGCCTTTATCACAGGCCTAGTTCTAAACAGGAGTTCCTCTAGCAAATTGTGGGTAGTCCAAATTTCAAATCTGCAACAGGAACATTTAGTGGGCTTCCACATTCACCACGTGTTGACTAAGGTTTACTTTTCCACCTCCTTAATAAAGTTTCCATGTCCACATGGAAACGATTTCTTCTTAACTTATGTCATCATTCCACCTCATCTCTCTATCTGACACCTCTCCATTCATACTCATTTTCTTTCATTCTTTAACTTTGTTGTTACATTGCACGTATCTCGGCCATCACATCAACGCTGGTAATTATTGCTTATTATGTATCAACCTTCAGCTACGCATTCACATATTTTGTACTTATTGCTTTTAATTGTATTTTATCGAGTTATTTCCTTATCATTGCATTATATCATTTCTTTCCCAACCTGTTTATATTCCTATCCCTTCCCATGTGTGGACCCATGTGACATTTTGGTTTGGGGGAGGGTTGGATGTGTGTTTTTTTTTTCCAATACAAAGTTGAATTATAGAATTTGCATATTGGTCACTTTCTACAAAGCTTGATTTTAAATTATCCTAAGCCTTGAGTCATGATTTTCCCTTCGAACTATCTATCTTGTCACCTTGTCTTCTTCAGTTTGAATGTGTGAAGATGAAGGTTTTATAATTAGCTCCAAAATTTGTGAAGGTTTTGGGTAACAAGTTAGGAAATTTTTATAACTTTAGAAGAAAGGGAATTCTCTGTGTAGAAAGAGTGGTAGAGTCTGCGGAAAATGGGAGGACTGCCAACTAGGCATGAACTAGTAAACCATGAGCTTATTCTTTCAGATGCAAAATTTGCACCAATATTTCAAGCTTCTGGATGGTTGGATTATTTTTTGAAGCTCGACAGTCTTGATTATGTTGTAGCTCATGAGTTTGTATCCACATTTCGAGAAGGGGAAGCCATGGTAAGAGTGGTTAAGATAATAGCCACGGAAGAATGTTTTGCTGAGGTAACTGGTATTCCTATAGTTGGGCAAAATGTTTTGGACACTTTTGATGCAAGATCAACAAAATCTGAATTTACACTTCCTGGGGATCCTCCATTAGTTATTTCTAGGCAGAGGACAAGTAGAAGATCTTTGCATCCAAACTGGGTTCCTGTAGCAATGTATATTATCAAATACATTACATGTGAAGGTCGATAGTCTCATCTACATGTTGTGCATTTCAATCTTCTTTCTCATCTTTGTCATGGAAGACACATGAACATTTCGAGTGTTTTGTACCACATGCTAAAGAAGATGTTAGAGACACAAAAAGATAGGGATAATTATGTGTCACTCCATTGTTTAATCAAGTTATTAGTAGAAAGAAGTGTTCAGGAAATAAACTCTAAGTTGTCTTGGGATAATTTTCTTAAAGGGGAACAAGTTCAGAATGTAGGGTCTATGTCTCAACCTTCTTCTTCTATAAATAAAAAGTAGAGGAAGCTTGTTGCATAAGCCTCCTCTTTAAACCCTGATAATAGAATGCAAGCAGAAACCCTAGTATCCTCAACCCTTGCTTCTAACAAGCAAAAGAAGAAGAATCTTGTGAAGGACAAAATACCATTGAAGGATGTACCCAAGGAACATAAATAAATTCCTTTGAAAAGGGTGTCTGGTCTTGAAGAAGATAGTCCTCTGAGGCCTAAAGTGAAGAAAGCAAAAGCCTCGCCCATAGTTCCTCTTGCAACCAAATCAAAAATAATGTTCTCTGAACCCTCTGATTTCCCTTTGAGGCGTACTAACCAAAATCAGGGCAAAGCCAAAGGAAAATTAAATGTAGTTCCTCAACAGGTGATTATATAAAGTGATACTTAGTCATATAATAACTTTGTAGGAGAATTGGTAAGGATAATGTACAATACACCGCCATCCAGAGTTCCAACTCCTCCATCTCCTCATAATTTTTCATCAGAAAATATAGGCATGGAGAAGAAAGAGGGGATAAATCTAACTGTTAATATGAATGTACCATTGCTAGATGGTAGTCAAGTAGGAACTGAAGGAATGATTGGTTTGAATAAGCTCGCAGATGTTGTAGAGAAAATGGCTTTTGCAAGTCAAGAAAAAATAAAGATGCACTTACCAATTCCTCCAACATTCATGTGGCCAGAATTGTTGTATCAAATGTACCAAACCATTCAAGAGGAACATGAAACCTAGAAATAAGAGAAGGAAAAAATGCATAATGAAAACAATAGGAAGGATAAGGAAATTCTAAAATTGAAAATTAGAATGGGAGAGGTCATGGAGTTAGTCCCTCAGATTGTGAAATGTCCGCCTCCACCTAGAGTATATTCTTTATATTTAAAAGAACTATATCTTTCTTATCAGTTATCAAGAGAGTTTTTTGGTTTAAGTTCTTCTCTGCTAACCCCAAGAGATTTTTTATGTTCATATGAGACTTCACATTTTGATATCAAAAACTTGCTTTGTGAGTTATATCTGCATAATTATGCAACTCCAATGACACTCATTGGAACCCTCTGTTATACATCGATGATGTTCAGCTCAGGGCATTCATGTCTTACATCCAAAATCAGAGTAGTTGGGGGCAACAGTTTAGGCAATATAGGGATATGCAATTAAATTTTCCATTGGAATTAAGAGCTGAGACATCTTTCTCAACCAATGTATTGTACCAATGGAATCAGATTTTAAGTGACAACAAGAACAAAGACCTTGTTTTGATAAAGGGGGAATAGGTGTATAGAGAGTATGAAGCAATGACTAAAACTTTAGCATGTCTGGTGTTTGGATACCTTGCTCAGCAATGGAATGGTTTTCCAAATGAGTTAAAGCAGCGAGAACCACACTCTCTGCAGAACTACCATGCAATGTTAAAAAGGGCAATCAGGGACATCCAATTGGGAATATCATTGCAGGTAAGGTGGATTCCTCTCACATTTCACCCTCCACTTTTACTATATCTTGTTCCAAATTGGAATAACCTCCAGGCATATGACAAAGAAGCTAAGGATGCTCATTGGAAAGAAATAGAAGGAAGTCAAGTTTTTTATTGGGATCCATATGTTTTGGCTATAGGGGAGACATAAGTGATTGATTTTAGAAATGAAGTATTCGAGGAACATGCAAATGCTCAAGGACAAGCATTAGTTAGGTTGGGGGGAAATGATGAGTAGCCTTTTTGGTTATTTAATATGGACTTATATTATGTTAGATTTGTCATTTTGTGACTTAGACATTCTGGATGTAATGAGTATAATCCCTTTTGTGTTTAAAGTTGTGAACTTTTCCATCCATTAAACAACCTTATAAATGATATAATAAATCTCTTTTAATGATATGGAAATGCTTGATTAGATGTTGGTTATAAGTAATATTGTTTGAATATGTGTTGTGCATGTTAACTTCTATGTATGCATCTAGAGAAGAGACTTAGTCAATACAGAGACATCGGTTGTTGTTTCAGAGAGTTATAGTCCTACTCAAATAGGATTATTTAACTTGTCAAGCCGACAGTTGATGACTCCGACAAAGCTCCCAGTTGTGGTTGATATAGTTATTATTTCAGAACATGTTTCGGTTTGTTGAGGAGATCTAGAGGATGTCATGGCCTATATTTGTGCATTAGACTAAGTCCTAGAATGATTCACCCTTCTATGCTTTTATTTTTAATAAAAGTCATCCTCCTAGTTTGTTGGGAGTGGATAGGATGTGTGGTTACTTAGTTGTTAAATCTCCTATAAATCCATTAGTCAAGATAAAGTATGTAATGCAATTTTTATCTTTTCAAGTATTCAATGTACTTTGCATTCACAATTTAATAATACAAGAGATTTCAGTTCTGCCATCTTTGTTTTTTCATAATTTTAAGTGTATATGATGTTGTCGTAATCTTTAGATCTGGTTAAGGTTTTGGAGGCTCAACCAAGGGGGCCCACTTAGGGGAGCATCCACATTCATTCACTTCCATGTTTTTCTAAGTAAGTTTATTATCGAGATTATGTTTATTATTTAGAATCCTTTTATTGATTGTCCTGCGGCCACATAAATTCCATTTTGTGATTGTTCTTGTAGCCAAAGAAAAAATAGAGTTTATAGTTACCAGCTGGTTAGTTTATTTCCTGCATAGAGTTACAAGCTTCATGTTAAGTAGGTTAAATTGGTGTCAATAGAATCAATGTTAGAATCTAATGCTTTCCATTAATTCCTAGTTTAGTTGCTTTAAGTTTGAGTTGGTATTTCTCGTGAGTCTCTTGGTGCACATATAGTGCGGACCTATTTCAAGTATACATTCCTGGGTTGACAATTGAATGAATTCCTTATTAATGAGTTATTAGCCCAATGATAATAGAAAATTGAACCCCTTTGGTCGATGAAATGAGTCTTTACTACTAGGGCATTATAAGGAATCAACAACAATTCCCTAGCATGTATTCTAATTATATCACTCTTAAAATTAACTAACTCATAATGATCAAATATAGGTAAAATAACTGGGCTCAAATTTTTAAATGAATGGATCATTTATGTGAGTGTGGAAGTGATCTACATCACTTTCATGATTATAAATTTGACATAAGACAAATATGGATAAGTTGGGGAACAATGTGGACCCTAAGAATGAGTGCAAATAGAAATAAAATCCAAGATAACTTTATTTTCCAACTTCCACACAAAATCATCATTTTACACACTACTTATTGCAATAGGGGCAAGCAAGTCAAAGTGCAAGGTGTGCTATTTTAAACATCACAAGATTGCAATTCTTTTGAATTCTAAGAAACTAAATTTGATGATTGAAAGATAAGGAGTACGTATCTTATATATATTTAGGTGTGATGTTAGTTTTGACCTTGTTGACCAACACATGCGCTCTGACAAAAGATTAAAATATGAGTTCTAGTTACAAAATATAAACCAAAAACCTAGAATAGAGACGTCCTGAAGTTTTTCGAGAAAGGACATAATTCCTACCATGTGATATAGGTTTTTTGTTATGAATTTATATATTGTTGATGCAACCTTTTGTGTTACACTCCTCTCTTTTGTATTTATTTTCTAAACAAGGGGTTGCATTCAAAATCATAGATACACCTATTGTAGGATGGATAAAAAACCATTGAATTTCTTGATGGTAGTAAAGTTCCTTTGTTAATAGGGACACGTGTAGTGAAAATGCTAAACTTAGATACACAATATCTAATTAAATTGATGTAGTTGAGATTGAGACTAAGATTGTATTTCCTATGAATTATTTTTCCTAGCAATCAACCATCATAATGACCTAGGAGATATCCTTAAATACACGTTTCTAGACACACAACGTAAGACTTTTGGTGCATGATATAAAAAAGTAAAGGCCATATTTTAGGTTAACTGGGCTATGAACTAAAATTTTCAAATTTTAAGGATGCATACTAGGTTATGTTATTCTATCCAGTCTAAGGAGTAGGTCAAGCCATGATATATAGTTTAGTATGGGAAACTACTCTAAAAACATAATTTAGTTTTTAGTGACTATTTGTTGATGATTAGCTCATCTAATTAAATGATTTTTTTAATTTCATAAACTATTGGTGACGAAATATAATATTTTGTCCCCTTTCAATTGGTTCTATCATGCTAAATCAAAATTGAACTAACACATCATTTTTCCAAGATAGGAAGTAGGTGAGAAGAAGGAAGCATTATAGCATAATGACTACTCAACATGGAAGTTGAATCAAATGAGGGATTTTCCCATAGTATCTAGCCCATGCCTTCTACTTTATTGGTATATTAAAATACTCAAGTAAGAAAAAAATTATATTACAAAAAGGTTAGTGTTGTGCCTTCATAACTCACACCCCACATGTTCACCTGAACAAGTGGGGACTCCCCCCCCCCATTGTTTGCTTTCTCTATTGTTTTTCCTTTGCCTTATGTCTCTTTTGTTTCCCCTCTTCCTTTTCTTTTGGCCTTCTTGTCTTTGTCTTGCTCTTTCAGTATTTTGTGGTTCGGGGAAGGGAGTGTCCTTAACCTATTTGGGAACTCCACATTTCTCATCCTTGATCCTTATCTTTCCAACTATTGAGCTTTGGGAATGTCTCGTCCTTGACATATGAATCCCAATATCTCCCTTTTAGGGATAGGTAATTGGGATGTTGGGGATCATATAGAAATATGTGATCCTCAAAACCCTGCTCCCTGACCCTCAAATGGGGTTTATTTGTCCTACCTATCACCCATTCATATTTAATACACCCGACGCTTAATGATGTCACCCATTCCTTGTTGCCTACAAAAGAAAAGTTTAATCCATTCAATTGCACGTATTATTCAACAATTTTAAGATCCTCCATGTTTTTTAAACATTCATTGGCTAGTTCATTGTGTGCGCTTACACTCATGATTTACCAAGCTAGTGAGAATTTCACCAAAGGTGTTAGAAATTAGGGTTGTGCAGTTGGGATTCAAGGTAGGATTTTTCATTGTTTCTTTTATTTATTTCCTTGTGTGTTTCTCTCTTTCCTTTCTTTGTGTGTGTGTTTGTGTTTAGAGATTCTTGTGGGCCTCTACCTTCCCTTCCTTTTTCTTCTTTGATTGTTTTCTTTTATTATCTAGTGCAGCCCTGCAGTTTGTCACCCATCCTTCCACAATGCAAAAAAGTGGCATTGTAAGGGTTAGATTTTTGGTATGGTACCCTCGTTGCACTTGTGCATGCCTTGGTTTACAAAGTGTCAATAGTTAGGGTTTGTGAGGTCTTATTCTTAGACCGATTAAGGATCCCTAAGACTTAAATCAAATGCATTCCTTGACCTTGCAAATAAACCCTAGAATTTATACCTCTCATAAATTTCACTATTGGATCCTAATTGAATCAACAAAATAGGGTTTCATTTTTATCATGGTAAAAAAGATAATGGGAACTGATACAACAAAATGGGATTTTCAAGTAATCTAATCATTCAAAAGCCAAGTTGGAAAATATCGAGAGATGTCATTGAACAACCTCGACCTTGACAATTCCTGGCTTGTCGAGCATTCATCTATCAGGTGTCCAATATGAAAATAAGGATTGAAAAAACCATCTATGATCCCTAATGCCTCGACTCCACTATCAAAGAGTATGTTGGGGATGTTATATCCCTAACACCTGAAGCTTTGCCACTAACTCCCCATCTCCAAATGGGGATCAAGGATGTCTCATCCTTGACCCCCAAATGGTTCTTTATTGGTCTTAGGGTTTGTTAGGAATTTATAATATTAATGTAAGATTTATTTGTGAATTTGGCTTCAATAAGGATGCAATTGGTGGATAATAAATAAATTGATGTTTTGGCAAATTGGTAAATTGTTGACTTAATTTATTTTCATGCAAAAATTGTAATGTTAAGAAAGATTTGTGCCAATAAAGAACAAGTTCCTAGGATATCTCCCTCCCACAAAGCTTGTGTCAATGGACAAGAATGTCACAAACATAGATTTAGGACACATAGACTTGGATGAGTTCCTCTAAAGAATTTCAAACCCAAATGGAAGAAGCTAATGGGCTACATCTCTAGTTTGGTCTGAGCTAGTGTAGGCTATAGATTTTCCCAGCTCATTAAAATCACTAGACTTGATAATAGGTCATGGTAGTAACAACAAGGCAAAAGCAAGAAGAGTCTATGGCCCATTGGGAGAATTAATATTGAATATCTCACTAGACTCCATTAAGAAAGTATCTGCTATTCCACTACATGATCAATATGGCAAGGTCACAATAGCTCAAGGAGATAAATTATATACAAATGAAAATGACCCCATGACTCATGTCAACAAAATGTTGCTAGATAAACCAAGGCCATGAGTTATAAAATTTGAAGATATATCATATGAATTTCCTATATATTGATGTTAGGGATTATGTTACTCTCCAAATTAGGGTAGTTGGTCTACAAGATGCCAAGGAATTCCAACCTTGGATGCTTGTGTTTCTCACTATTGTGGAAAGGAGAGAATACATTGACTGGGGTAATATGATCAGTGATAACTTAGATGAGCAAATAATCTGAGTAAAGAATGGCCCAAGATTTTAATATATGACATCTTATTTGGTGTGTTTGCTAGTTGTTCAAGCTACTTACCCTAATATGAGGAAGAAAGGGTCATTAATTGACCCAAATGTCAGAGTATATAACCATTAGCCCCAACTAACTCTAAAGAAAAGCAAAAAAGATAATATGATAGTTAATGATGCCTTTGTATTTGCAATCATCTAGACCTTGGAAGGAGATTTTGCGTAGAGGTTGTCTCTTGATGTTGCTATAAAAATTAAAAGATTTAGAAATTATTCCTTTCAACTAAAAACCTTCACATACATAAGAGTGAAAAGATGCACAGTGGCCCTATTACCTAATTTCGCTAATAAGCTCAATCAGGTAGAGATTTTATGATTTTTAAATGAAGAGTAAGGTACATTTAATTCTATGGTATCACATTCATGTGCATGAAGAAAGAACAACATTATCACATTCCATTATGCAGATGTATATGAAATAGGAGAGAGTGCATAATTTTTGAAAAAAAAAAGTAATCTTTATTGATAATGCAAGTTGATAATGTCTCACACAAGTCGTGAGACTAACTCTTATAATGCAAATGAAGGAGAACATTATACATTTGTAGATGTAAGGAAGAACAAATGCGCATATAAAGAATGGTGACTTGTCATTGCCTGAATCACAAGTCCTGGTTGAGTTTCCTTGTATCATCTCTAATCTTCTGCCCATTTGCATCTAGTTGTTGCTTCCTTACTACTCCTAGGTGCTTGCATCTAAGAGAGAGAGTGTTGTTAGACCAATGAGGGATCATCATTCAATATTTGTTCATGCATGTATAAACATATAATCTGATCCTCATGTACACCATAACAACTAGCATGTCATATCAAAGAATTGTATGGGATTAGTGGAAACTTGGCTAACGCCCTGAAAAACATAAAATGGTTCATTTTCTGTGCTTTGTCTATTTTGGCTGGTCGTTGTTGGTATAGTGGGGCTTTTTTGCTGGTTTTTGCTAGTTGCTATGCTAATTTTTCTGATGTTTGTTCCTTCTGGTTTCTTAATGGTCTTTTATCTTAAGGATCTTTTGTAAAGGGTTGCGGGGCCCTTTCAAAACCTACTTTTATGGTAATAAAAAACAACTAGCATATCATAGATATCCAAGAAAATAAAAGCTATCAAACACACTTATTGTATGCTCATTTTTATCTAACGTGTTTGTTCACTGTGCAAGTATAGGTTTGATGATCATCACTGAAATCAAATATCACAACATGTGAAGTAAAATGGGCTCCTACAAGAGTTGAGCCCAACATGTTGTAATTTAGTGTTTAACAGAGGCAAGGATCTTTCTTGTTTCATGGTAGTTCAATCAAGCAGGGGTTCATCATTTATAATAGTGAATTGATGCATTCACAAGTATAAATAACAAACCATTTCTCAATGGAACTACACTGACATAAGAAAGCCAAGTATCAAAAACTCAAATGATAGTGACAAAATAGGGTTTTCCCTCAGTTGAAAGGATCAATAAGCAATAACACTGCATCAATGACATTGAGCTGAGATTTTGTAATAGTCATGAAGGAATTTTGGCAGTCCGTAATACACAAATATACTTCACATAGGATCTCAAGACATATCCTTAAGAGAGAAATAATACTCACAACCATCAAGAAAGATCTATACCATAGACACATTTTCGTAGCCCAACTAGCCCAAAAAAACAGAGATATCAAGTGAGCATCCATCAGTCAAGAAGGAAATTTTTTTCAAAAGAATAGAAACAGAGCACTAAGATTAATAGTCCTCTAGGCATAGAAAGAAAACAATGACCTAATGATAGAGTATGGTCAATAATATTAATTGTCACAAGAAAACCAAAACCTTAGAATAACAAATACATGGTTATCAGTCCATAACCACTATGAGCCACAAAGTAATCACTTCAAAAACAATAGAAAGAAACTTGGGACAATTTTAGAACAACATGAAGACAGTGAATGTCTAACTCACAAGGGCAGTGTGAAAAGAAAGATGATAGATCATCTGCAATAAAGAGTAAGGTGATGGCATGATCCCTAAACATAAAAATATTGTAAAGCCAGGGTGTATAGAATCATAGAAGCAAGTGATTGACTCATAGTCTTGTTGAAGAGATTCATGTTCATATATCCTACTCATGAAGTGTTGGCAATGGGCCAACATCCCTTGTGGGGATTCATGGCATGGTTTAATAGCCTCCTATGGATTCTATAAGTCTAGTGGTTGTATCGGGCATTGACAGGTCGATCTTTTGGTGCAACAACAACCCTAGCTTGTAACAAGTGGTATCAGAGCTTGGTCATAGATTCAAATCATACAGACCGTGACGAGTGATGTTGGAGGGGAATTGTTGGCAATGGGCCATCATCCCTCGTGGGGATTCATGACATGGTCTAACATCCTCCTGTGGATTCTATAAGTCCAGTGGTTGTATCGGGCATTGACAGGTTGATCTTTTCGTGCAATGACAACCCTAGCTTGTAACATGAAGATCATGTAAGCATAGTAAGAGTTTAGCTACAGTGCCCAAGAAAAGCGAATAGGATTGAGATAGGTTTACTAGCACTCAAAAGATGAAGAAAATTCTATGTTATTTTCAATGTTTCACAAAGGTATTCTCATTCTAAGGGTAGCCCTAAAGAAAGACAGTGAACCTAGATCACTCTTAGGCAAAAGACCATGCTACAAAGATCAAATCCAATGATCCAAGTAAGATTCATAGTCATCAAGAACTACTTATAGAGTGCAGCAAAAGGTGAAAAATAGCAGTCATAATGAGCCTAAAATGCAAAGCCACAATAGCTACAAGAGCCCAACTTTGCACTTCAAGCGCCAAAATACAATCATGGGAGAATTGCAGGGTAACCATGAACACTCAAAGGATAGTATTGATAGTTAAGCCAAAAATCATCAAGGATACATTCATGGATATTCTTGAAGCAGCCACATTCCATTGCAGTGACAAAAGATTTGTAATGCCCTGCCAGAAACCCTAAAGGAAAACAATACAACTAGGCAAATAAAAGGGCGTAATAATTTTTTTTTTCTAAAGATTAAGTGCACTAATTATAACCATTGCACATCTAATAACACAACAGAAGACTAACACATGATTTCCTAATGGTTACCAATGAAGATTAATTCACAAATTATGTTAACACCATGGTTAATCCAACTGTTCGTCTAAATAGGAAAATCAAATGCTTAAGACAAAAACTACACATACATCCATATTCCATAATGAAAGAATCAAAGTACTCCAATGCATTCATTTCTCATAGATCATATATACAAAAGATTAAGGGAACTGAAATAACAAACATTCCAATGATTCCCTTTTACAATATCCATAAATACATGGTTACCACAAATACCACGGATTACAAAGTTACAATATCAAGGTTACATAAAAGTTTGATACAATGACCACAAGGTCTCAACTGAACAATGATCACGAACATGAGCTGGTACATGAACCATGAACCAAGAACACCAGTGAAGCCCTTCCTCACCTGAAGATACATTCCAGAACATCTGATGGGAAATGGCACTACCACCCAACCATGTGATCCCGAAATGGAACCACCCCACCGTGCTAGGAGATAGTAGAAAACCCTCAAGCAAGCAAAGTAAGACAAGTACGAAAGGACTACAAGACTTTGCAAACATCCAGGTAACTCAACTCACAAACACTAGTGACTCTAAGGAGAGAGTGTCATCACATAGCTTAAGATGGATACCATGGTACAGCCTCCTAGGTCTCGGCTTTCTGTCCTGGTAACCTCTCCCGGCTTCTGGCTCCAACTAAGTCTCATGTAGACCCTACCAATCCTTTCATGAAGACAAGGTGGTAATTTTGCCATTTCGGGCCTTCTCGTAACATTATGAGCCCTATACAAGCACTACACCTATGCACGAGGCACATTATCTTAATTAATATTTATTCTAACCACCCCCTAATCAATTATTAGGTTATCACTTTTTATCTGACTTCCGACGGGTTATCTTGTCATCCACTTTGGGCACGACCCCCACTCAAAAGCCACTCTCTCTCATAGGACACTACAGGAAAGGTCTCTCTACGAGAACTCTATGGTGAAACAGACAGCCATACCTACTCCTGACAAACCACAGGTGAAGGATACACAATCACTAACCCAAGGTTGACCATTTGGACAAAACACACAATGGCTCACATCAATAAGGTTATACAACAACACCTGACCAAGGAAATATAATAACATAGGACACAATGACAACTCAACCAAAATTGCAACGGAATTTAAACTTGACTAAAAACACCATTTATACAAGATCCTAATACAGGCAATCTTTTCTTAAAACAACAAAATGCATAAATAGCTTTCAAATTAAGACTTCCAGACAATAAGAATTACAACTATATTAATACACTATTTAATAAGTCATAAACCTAATGTTTCATCTTTTTCGTAGTTCAATTTCAAAGTTTCTCTCTCTATCCTCTAACTCTGTTTCTAAACGATTGGGTGATCTAATTTTCTAAGAGTTTCACTAAGTTTAATCTACCAACTTTCATGAAATATATCATTAATGCATCTATACTTGCATGATCGTAATAAATTGATTGATATTGTGACTCTAACTATTTCATAAATATAAATCTAGATCATTCTTAATCTCTTAAATCCTTTCAACAAAACATACTAGATTTGAGCCTACCTCAAGAAACGCGATCCATGGCTATTACGATCCTTGATAACTTCAAAATGTCTACAATACGTCCGGGTTCCAATACTTTCCACCTCAGTGCTCTTCTATCTCACGAGATCTCTATTCCGAGTCCTTACCCTTTCTATATTTTGAGAATTTCTCTGATAATAATAAAGTAATTAACACTCATTCAAGAGCGTAACCCCTAAGTTCGACACTAAATTGGAGATGATCATCATTGATCTTTTACGACTTGATTGTAAACACATCAAAATCTCCACTATTCCATCCTCCCTAATCTCTTTTCACTCTTCTACATTCTTGCTCTCCTCTATCTTGCTCTCTTTTTCTTTATTTCTCTCTGCTCCAACTTGCTATTTTCTATCTTCCTCTATGTCTTTTCCTACCTTCTCTTCTTCATTCCATTCTCTAATCCTTCGTTGCATCTCACCTCCCCCTTCTCTTCCAACTCAATGGTCTATATATAGTGTTGTCATCTACCCTCTTTCCTACTTTCGGGCTATCTCTCTTAGTGGTAGATTGATTCTAAATGACACCACTCAAGGTTTTATTGCAACATAATAGTCCTAAAACCTGGATTCTGATACACAAGCATGAATGTTTATTTATCTATTCTAAATGATTAATTATACCTTTCAATAAACAATAATATAAGCAAGATCATATTAATAATCATAACCTATAACCAAAACTTCCATAAATAATAACCCGAAACTAAAAGAAATTATGACCTCTTGTGAGCTTGACTGGTTTGCAAGACCTCGACGTTCTTCTGCCAAACAGTAACATGCCTTGCTTCCGAACCTATCTCCAATCTATTCCTAACTCTATCTCAAATTTATCTCTATCTCTCTTCGATACTTTAAAAGTACCCTCTCTATACCTCTCTTCTATTCTATTCTTCTCCTCCCGAGTCTATCGTCCTTCCTTGCTTGCGAATGAATGTCCCTCTTTCATATCTCCCACCTCTATTTATCCTAATATTTCCTACATTTTCTCCCCATTCAAAGGCTTGGTGATTTTTTATTAATTAGGAGTCTATTTCCTAAGTCTATGTTTAACTTCTTCTTACTTCTCCACATCTACAAGAGATGGAGTCTTTAGATGCATATCCTGTTGTTTTAATGCATGTTTTAACTATGCATTTGCCTCCTATCGTTGATAATACTAAATTCATGGCACTACGTGCCTACTAACTCATTTCTCTCTACAGTTATATGCCACAGATCATGGTTTACATAGCAGTCGATGTCTTTCTTTGCAGAATGAGGGAGTTGTCATGGGCGAGTTTAATGTTCACGCTGCCAGATCTATCCATGGTCTCCACGTTACTTTCCAAGTTAATCCCTACATTAATTCCTACCACCGCATATCTTAATGCACATGTTTTCATAATGATCGGTGCCACCGTATTTTCTACAACGTGGGGTATGTATTTACAAAGGGAGGAGGGTGGTTGGTGGTAATGCCGACCCCTCCCTTTTATTAAAGGGGGGTGGTCGATATTACTATCGGCCACCCTAGTTATTGTTTTAAATAACTTTATTAAAACCTGCCACCTTCTATTTTATATATCACATGATTATTTAAAGGAAAGTCTAACATAAAACTTATGAGAAATAAGAAATATAATTTAAATTATATATATGTTTAATCATAAATACTTATTTCGAATTGTCAAGATCATATAATAAGGAAATAATCACTTAAGCATAATTAAATATTTAAAATACGTACAACTAAAATGTAATTCTGAAAACCAATTATAATTGATAATTTCCACACAAGGAACGTAAAAACATAGATTCACTATATATTTCAAATCATTAGTCAATTTTTTGTCTTATATAGACAAATAAAGCATATCATGCAATAATTAAAAATCATTAAACACACAAACTGAGAAAACCTCAAGCAGGTACCCATAAAAGATAAAACAACAAAATACGAAGGCCGAACAAGCTTACAGGACAACCAACTGACGACACTCACCTGAGTGTAACTGAACAAAATAGGGTCAACTACTATCTCCTCCACTTCCATCAGAAAATATAAGGCACACTCAAACCTGTGAAGCTAGGTGAAGAAGATACCCCGTACCTACCCGATACTTGTACCTGCAATATCCTGCATCACCGAACCACACAAACATATATATAATATAGAAAACACGACATACACACTGATGAAGGAGAATTGCGACGTTCCCTGTCTCACCAAAATGAGTGAACGAAAATTGTCCCCTTGCATCCAATACACTCGCAGACAGACAACATATAATTCCACATTGCATAGATAAAGTAAAGTGTCAGTACATAGTAATAATCCATAAAATGCCATAAATCACGAGTACTGAAATACTGCAAATAAGTTAAGCATCTCATATCCAGATGAAGCATGAAATAATGTCATATGAGTCTAAATAACAAATCATGGTAATGTATCCACCGAAAACAACCAATAATAAAATATGAGTTCAAACGAGTAGGGGTACTACAAGATTGAAACAAGAATAACAACCATGAAGCTTATGGCTTCATCATGATTTTGAGAGCAATGATTAGTTATGGTGAGATAAATATTGTATGCTATAAGACAGTCATCTATGACTATTGCATGGTCATCCATCAAAGAACATCATGGTCATTACCTCCAAGCCAACACAAAAACATGATGTCAAAACAAAATGATTGGTGTTCTCGAAGACCTTTACCAGTAAACATAGTGAATAAAGGACACAAAACTCATGGTATTTGCAGAGATCTTCCAAGGAAGGGTAAAGATACAACAAAGAGCAAAGGTTATTATCTCATAAGCAAAATGGAGATAGTAAAAGACAGTGATTTAAATTGTTAGGCAACCTCTATATCCACTGTTTTGAAAATGATAATCTATGAATGAGTGTAAACTGTGAAAATAACTCATTTTTCATTAAAAGGATAATCATATTATTTGAATACAATGGTGATTGTGAGACTTGAGTCAGGGGTATTGAAGTCCAATCAAGAGATCAGTCCTTATGTTAATACACAGCTTGAAAATAGTCCATAACAGTGATTCCCCAAAGAAATCTCAATCAAATGGGAGGTTATGATAGAAAGGGTAGTACATCAATAAAAATACAGTGAGGAAGAAGTAAATAATATATCTAAGATCATTGCTCCAGTCAACTAAATAACTATCTCATAGTCAAATGAAGGGTTTGACAGTAGGCATTTATAAATGATTATGATCTAGACAAGGTCATTTAGAGGATACAGTGCAGTCATGAGGAATCAACATATCACAACACAAAGAGATCTCAAGCATCAAAACGCGCAATTTTTTTCATTTGCAGCCCTAGGATACAGTAAATAATGCAACCTACAATGCCATAAGTGCAGTTTTAAGTAACAATGGGTGTAGCCTTATAAGCATAACCAAACCTTTATTATCTCATTGGGATGGTGGAATACTTCTATTGTTGAAATTGTAGACATATCACAATCATTCAATGAAATTCAAGGACACAAATAATGAGCAAAACACAGTACCCATATTCATTCAAGACTTATGTGATCAAGTCATAAGCATACACCCAAAACAATGAGCAATAGGGGTTCATTACACAGTCAAAGGACCATGTTGCAGCAGTCACTAGGCATCCATAAGAAGAGAGAGGTTCACAGTAAGACAGTCTCTTATAGCAGCACACTGAGTCATACACTAAGAGTGTCATAGACCAGCCACTGTCATAATACAAAGCCTTTACTATCATAGACCTCTAGCAGCACTTTCAACATTTCAAAATATTCACAGAGCTTCAAAACAAATGCAGTAACTTAGACCAAAAGAAGTCGCAGTGTATGGAAGTCATAACCTCTAGGAAACCATAGAATTTGAAGAAGGGCTTTAGACATATAAAAGAAAATACAATAAAAGCCTATGTGCAATCTCAGAGCAGTGGAAAAGCTCACCTAAAGTGGGTAGTTAAGGAAGTGCTTGATTTGCAAAATCCCTCACAAAAGCTCTCCATAAACCCTCATGGTGGCGTAGAGCAGAGAGGAAAAGATATAAAATGCAAAAAAAAAATAAAAATGAAATGAATGATTTAGGGTTTTCTTGACCCTAATATGGTCGATGATACTTAGCCATTTTTTGTCTTCTTTTTAAATCTTTTTTATTTTCGTACTAATACCTCATGAGCATTATAATATGATCAAATGTTTTATTTTGCATCTCTTTCAAGTTAATAATATTTATTAAGTGATGAGCTATAAATCACTTAGTAAATATTATTTTTGGAGCAATTAATAACATTTGCCTTTATTTTGTGAGTCAAAGGATGTAATTGCAATTTATGAGAAAGGGGCAAGGATATAGGGGAGTCAGAAGTGGTCTGCAAACATGAGGAGGGTATTTAGGAACCATTTTGAATCACTTAAAGAGAGTTAAATGAATTTTTGAGGAGACTTTGTGATAGAAATGGTCAAAGTTAACCTTTTCAACACTTTGGAGCTCTTTTGGAGAAGATCTAATTGTTGTATTTTTTGCTTTTTGGAGGCATCCTACCCAAAACAGTTTCTTGTTGCTATTTTCATGTAATTGTTTAAAAAGCATAAGTATGGTCTTAACTTCATTTTGGAAGTTAGTTCTTATTATTTATTTTCTTGCTACTTGTAATTTTTAGAGTTCTTGAACAAAGACGGAGAGTTTGTAACTCATTTCAGTGATCAGTACATCATTTATAACACCTTTTCATCAGTAATAGAGAAAGTTTGCCTTCTCATACTTTCAATATTATGTACTTGATGATTGCTATAGTCTCATGTGATGTGTTTATCCTTGTAACTGTGTCTCATAATTGTACCTTTATGCAGAATTACATATACATTTGCAGGTTATCAGTTGTGTAAAAAATATAATCAGTCTCAAGTTGTGAGAAAAATATCCTTTCTCCTACTAGGATTGTGAGTATTTAGCCTCCTTATGAATTGTTTATGCAAAGTTTATGAGTTTTGAGTTGTATAGGAATATTTTTTTGTTATTTTTTTATGTGTGTTGTCATTTGTGTAAACTTCATAAATCAATTGGTGCATCACCTTTAGGATTAGATTTCATTTACATCTTGTTCCTCGTTACTCTTTTCTTTGCAAAGTCATTAGTAAGATAGATTAGGTGAAGTATCAAGGGAGCCAGTCCTTTCCATGGAGGTTCATTCTCATTATAGGTTACCATAGCCTGAGAATGTTCCCATGTGTCACAAGCTTTCTTAGTTGATAGCTTAGCAAAGGGTGTAGGTTTAAGCAGCAATAGTTTTTGGCACGTTCGGTGGGGATGATATTTTATCAGCAGTCCAAATCCCAAAAAATTATGTTGTTGTTGGTGTGTGCAATAGTAGTTTCAGTCTTAAGGAGGCATTTTCTTGGCATACCTGGTGACTCTAACTCTAGCAAAGAAGACAGTGCATTGCAGCGTATGAGAAAAGTGCAAACAAGGAGTAGTTCAGTTTTGTTTGATTATTTGCAGCTTTCTCCACCTAGGAGGAAAGGGATAGTAGCTAAGAGACCAAATAAAACCCTTTTTTATTCCAAAAGAACCAAGTCTACTCCTCCATCTACAAGGTCCCATACTACTGACCCATCTTTTATTCCTCCTAGAGTTCAAGCTACCATGATTCTTGGGGCTAGAATCCAACCTTTTGTTCCCTTTAATCAAGGCGGCCCACTGAATTTAACTTAACATGATGACATTCTTGTAGCTATCTTGAAGAGTCTTCCATTTTTCTCTGGTGAAGACCAGACAACTCCTATTGAGCACATTAAAGATGTGGCTAATCTTTGTAATGTTCACCATATTACTGAAGAGAATGTTGTATTAAGATTTCTTGCAACATCATCCAAAGGGAGAGCTCTACAATGGTTCAGAGGTCTACCAGTCAATTTGATTGCCATGTGGGATCAATTGGGAGATTTACTATGCAAGTTTTTTGAAGACAAATTAGACAATTTGTCTTTGGTGGAGCAACTAAATTTAATCAAGAGAGCCCCTCATGAGACCATTGCAGATTTCAACTTCAAATTTCAGAAGACATGGGATAGGACCCTATAGGCACCTAAAAATGTCTCATTAATCGCACACTAATTATTCGTTCTAATTAATTAAGTAATTCTTTAATTATTTAATTAAGCTAATTATTCTTATAAACTGACTCAATCATCACATTCAACATTACTAATCATTCAATTTCTATCAATTAATTAATTAATCAGTTAACCCTATCTTAAATATTAATTAAATATTATTTATTTAATTAATTATGATTTATTCTTTAATTAAATAATATTCATTATTTAATTAAATCTATTTCTAATGTTTAAATAATTTTATTTACATTATTTAAATTAATTAACTTATCTCTCCAAATCCCCAAATTTGAATTTGAAATAATTCCATCTAATTCCAAATCATCAAATTCACATTTCACCAAATCTAAATTTCAGTTAATTTCATGTGCATTTCAACATTCGAAAACCCATATCCAAATGCAAATTGAAAATGAATTCAACTTCAAAATCCTACAACACATGTTGAAAATCATAACTGGATGATCAAATCAGTTAACTCAGTTAACTCCTCAATCACCCCTTTTCACTCCAAAACACCTTTTTTGACTGATCAATCAATCCACTTATCTCTCCAATCCATTCACATCTAATCCATCAATTCAGTCAACTGATCAATCAATTCAATCCACTATCCAATCTATCTATTTGAAAAGTCAATCAATCTGAGTTAACAAATCAATCAACTATATTAACTGATCAATCTAAATCAGTTATCTATCAATCAGGACTTGAGTTCAAAATTCCTTCCCATCTCTCATGAAAATCTATATAAACAACATCAATTTCTCAATTCAAGCTAGATCACACTCTTTAAAACAATTACCATCTTATGTAGGAATTTCAGTGCAATACTTGAGAGCCACCTACACTAGCAATTTGGAGAAGAACAATGGAAGTACAAATCTGGAATAGGGAGTTTGAATTCGTTTAAAGATTTCAATTCTAGCATTTATTCTATTGCTTTATGTTTTAAATCATTCTAGATTAGTTAAGGATCTATGATCGTCCTTATTCCCTAATTAAGCATATTAGATTGATGATTTCAAGCATGAAAACATTTGGTGAACCTGATGTGAACCTACAATGACTGATTTATCTTTTCTGATTTTTGTGATTTGCAGGGCCGTACACAACATAAAAAATGGAATCTGCAAATGCTTACATAGAAATTCATAATTGCACATGTTGATGTTATTTTGATTCGCAATTACTATTTTATTAATTCGCAATTACTTTAACTAATGCACAATTGTAGGCTCAACCCAAATTTTCATTTTTTATTGTCGCTTTCGCTTTAAATATATTTGCAAGATTAACCCATCAAAAACTTTCAATTCTGGAAAAAAACATTTTCTTGCATAAAATGTCTTTAACCCAATGCCATTAGGTGCCAGGAAGAGAAGAGAACACATGAGACAATAGAGAACTTATCAACACCTCTTGAAAGAAGAATGAAGACTTCAAGACTTCTATCTTCTATCTTTTTATTCTCTATTAAGTAATTCACATTTGCAAATAACAACTCGCATTTGCTCACATGTTAGTTCGCAGTTGCATTACAACAATTAGCATTTCATTAGATGTCATTTTGCATTTGCTAAGAGGGTGATTCGCATTTGCCAGAAGCCTACAGAGCATTTATGTTCTATCTTTTCTTAATCTTTTGTCATCAAAATGCTCAACTCCCATAGACTATACGGTCAAATCTGTACCAACTTAATCCAACTTTGAAAAGTCATAACTTTTCACTCCAAACTCGAAAATACAAACTGCTTACACCATTGGAAATATATCCAAGAGCTCTAGTTCCAATCCTTTTTGGAATTGCCTACGATAATGTCCATAAAGGACTGTTCAAAGTTTCGAGGGCTTAAAATGCTCTGAAGACCTCCAAAAATGTTGTTTACTAACATGTAGAAAATATCGAAAATTATATTTTTGAAATTTCTTTCTGATCAATTAATGTTCTGGTTCTTCTTTGTTCTTTGTCAGTAATCACTTCTGTATCCACAAATAGAGAATCCAAATCTGTAACCGAAGCAAAGGATTAGGCTGGAAAGCCCACCATGTGCTAACAATTCTCGTGTTTTCTTGCAGGATGGTTGGACTTAGATTAGCTAAAATTTTCTTTTGGTGCTCATAAAAAGAACAACACAAATTCCATCATTGCTATATCAGTTAAAATGAACACCATGTCTTTTGGAGCAACATCTCAAATAGTTTAGAAAATATTGCAATGAAGGTTTAAAAAGAACCCTTGTTCTTGGTGTCTTTAAGGTGATAGGTATATGCTCTCCCCTTAATTAGGTGATCAAAAATCCAAACCCACCTTTTCATGCTTTCAGTCAATTTCTACATTAGGATAAAACCTTTAGCAGGTCTACCTCCTAAGTAGCCCATAAGGCCAAGTGAGAGGGAACGACGTAAGTGGTAACAGCTAATGCCAAGTATTCCAAACCACTATAAAATAAATGTGTTTGCAATGAAAATTGTAAACAACAGGTGATACATGTTGTCATAACGATGTTATGCCTCCCTCAATGCTTATATGGTATGAGAAAACCTGAAGAGCGTAACCTCTTCAGACTGGGAGACCTCCTTAACGGAGCGTAACACACTGTTGATTATGACCACCTGAATGAAAGCCTGATTAAATATCTTAGGATCTAGAGGCCAAACTGAGTCAGTGATCAGGCACTATGGTATCATAGTTCAAGGGTGGGAAAGAATCCACCCCCAAGTACTCACCATATATCTCCCAAGATAATGAGCCAATAGAGGAGCAATCTTTTTTGGTTTAATTTTTGGACAAAGGCAAAAAAACGGGTGCACCCTAGGGTGTGATAGGGTTGTTTGAGCTGATGGAGTATCAAGTTTTGGGATATGATATCATTTGTGACCTTTTGACCTTAGGAGAGTCTTCTTGATGTGCTATCAAATAACCAAAATTTTATCAAAAATAAAATGAGGTTTTGAAAAAGATCTCAACATTCATAGGGATTTAAAAAAATCCTTTAAATAGTACTCTCTTATGTCAGATTGGTTTGCTTTCTTTTTTGTTGTGTGTTTGCTACATGATCAAACAAAAACAAAGCGGAATCTCAATCAAGTCTTGTCAACCATCAACAAAGTCTCAAATTTCAAGAAAAACATCAAGTATCCACAATCAACAAGTTCAACAAAGTTGCCACTTTCAGAGAAATGGACAAAACATCTTACATGTTGTGATCTTAGGTCCAAACCAATCAAGCGAGCATCATGGAATGGCATTATGTATTTCATAGGGAAGGTGAAGAATTCATCCCTTCCATTCCTATTCCATCATCATCCATAAAGATTTCAGGTCAACAAATCAAGACTTTGCAACAACAAATGAGAGACATGACTGGTCCTAACAACCATAGGGATTGGTTAGAAAAAATGATGAGAGAAGTGATAATCAAAATATAATCATTATCATGCCAAGATTCCTTCTCTTGTGAGACCATTCAAACATGCCAACCTTAGTTCTCCAACAAAATCATTCCTACTTCACTTCAACCAACATTAGAGTCAGATCAAACTTCTTTTTCTCTCAACCCAACATTCAAACCCCTTTCTACCAAAATCAAATCTCATTCAACCAAAGTCCAAATCAACCATGTCTACCCACCATTTCATCATCCCCTGAAGTCACACAAGAGCAATCCACACCATCTCTATCCAATAACACAATCTCCCAAGGGCTATCCATAGTACAAATCCAATCTAATCCAATTCGTGATTGAGAGAGTCTCATTCAAATTCGTTTCTCATCAGGCTAAAGTGTTGAAACCTTCCAAAAATATCCCATGCATATCCAAACTCCTTCCTCGTATCAAGAGGATAATCCAAAATTAGAAGAAATCAGTCATGAAACAAATCAGGATGAAGAACAAAGCCTTCCATCCTACCCAATTTTTGATCAAGATCCCACCTATCAAGAATCTTATCATGATCCCCTCATTATTTTTTATTCCTCATAATGATACCATTTTATCTCAAGAACAAAGTGTCCTTTCAAGTCCCATCTAACATCCACCTCTTAAGAAAGAACAAGACATTCCTTACATCCTTCCTAATAATCTCTTTCAAAGTCAAGATCAAAGTATCCCTTCACTTTCATGTCCTAAGAAAGATCCCATTATTTATCTAGATCCTGATCAAGATTCCTCTATCCCTTCATTTCCATATCATAATCCTCCATGTTCCTCACAAGATTCTCTCTCAAATGAACTTACCATTTCTCCTAGTTCCCCTCATGATCCCAATCCCTCTACACAAGTTGTTCATGAACCCCTTATCAAAGAAATCACCAATCCAGATCATACTGCAGAGAACAATTTATCAATGATTGTATGTGTGCCAATGTGGTGGCAGAAACAAGCATGGCATCGGCTAATGAAATAAACACCCAAATTATTCCATCATCTTCTTCAAGAACAAGCATAACACTAGCTAATGAGATCAACACCTAGCTGGTTTCATCATCCTCTTCAAGTACATCAATAAAAATAAACATAACACCCACTCATGTCACAACTTTGGAACTAGAATCTATTTGCCTCATACACCCACACTTGAAAGACTAGGGGCAAGAAGATTTATCACAACTGGATTGGTTTGAAAATAATGAGGTTATAGCTGAATTCATGAGTGATAGAGCTGGATTTCCCTCTGATGATCCACAAAATCCAAAAACTGAGGAAATCAACATTGGAGATGTCGAACATGTACATGAAATACACCTAGCTGAATATTCTATTGGAAAAGACAGGTTTATCCAACTCTTCAAACAAAGACCAATGAATTATCTACACAAAATTCATACCAACCCAATGCGCCTAAAAAGATATTATATCTAAGGGATGGGTTCATTTAAATTTGTAGTACTGCATTTGCATATTTCTTAACTACATTGCATCGCATACCTCCATTTCAGAGTGCATCATAGTTGCTTGAATATCACCATTGCACAACATATAGCTGCATATCATTATTGATTTCTCATATAGTTGCATCAATAAAACAAGATGATTGTCTGATTCATTTACCTATTTCAATGAAAGTAGCGAAGGTTGTCTCATTTCCTAGATACTGATACATCAAGTTTTTTAGAAAGTCTTAGGTCATTCATCTTCAGCATCACCTTTTGATTGATCTTTATCCATGGTTGTGTAGAGGTTTCACTATCAAGTCTTGTTACCTAAAATCTATCAATTGCTATATATCTCACACATTAATCATTTGCTCTAAGTCATCACAGATACCTAGTTGGTCATGTGGCTAGTGAAAAAATCCTAAATTCTACTTCAACATCATTGTAATTGTCATACCCAAGTAGGTTTCATTACTTACAATTCAAGGAAAGAAACTAAAAGAAAAAACTACTATGAAAATATCCATCTCAAGCAAAAAAGAGAAAATATATATAACTAAAATATCATGCAAAAATGTGCAATAAAATCTTGACTAAGGGAACATGCGAGTAACTCCATCAGGGCTATGGACTCCTACTGGCAATGGAGAAATATTCGAGAGATTACAATGTATAACCTCGTCAGAGCCCTAAAATTGTGCTGCCAACGAGGCTCTATCCAAGTTGCTTTTGAAGTCGGAATAACTCACGTAGCTAGCCACATAGGATTCCAAGGGTCTTTGATGTTTATAAGAGTCGAAATGAATCCAAGTGCACACACATGGGCAAAAGAATATCAAAGTTTCAAGAATTGTTGGAGAATTTTTCCGCACCTCAATTCATAAATATTAGTTACATAGTGTGTTAAGTTTAATGGTCTAAGGTCTTCTGAGAACATATTGAAGTCCTATCTCTTAAATGTTTTGCATCTTTAATTCAATTAGTGCATTTCATATTGAAAACCGCACATGATCATCCTTGTTCAAATAGGAACTGCATCTTCATCATGCATCTTGCATTAGCATAACTCATATCAAAATTCATTGTCTCCATATGCATCACCTAGATCATCATGTCATATAGGTCTACATACTAGGGGCATAACTGAAAAAATCCTAAAAATCAGATTAGTCCTGAAAAAACCCTAAAAACATTGAAAAATGAAAATCCAAACAAATAAAAAAAAATACAAAAACATTTGCAAAACATAAAAAAATCCAAAACATCGAAAAATGTCCTAAAAAAATAAAAAATCAAAACATGTCTTGAAAAAAGCCATAAAAATCGAAAATAAAAAACAAAATCGAAAATCAAAAAACAAAATCTGAAAATCAAAGCAAGAAAGCATGGGCCATCCAACAAATCAGATCAACAACAGATAAACTCTCAAAGTCTACAATCAAACTGATCACATGTCTTGTTAATCAATCCATTGATCAAAATCTATAAACATGTCTTATACAAGGAAGGGTACACTCGAAACCAAACAAATCGGTCTTATACGGGGAACTCGCTCTTTGAAACTAGACATTCTTATCGATCATCAAGCAATCAAAACAATGACATAGATCAATATGGTTGTTGGATTTTGTCCTATTTAGCCTTATCTTTATCAATTGATGGCAGTTTATGTTTCATCTTGACAAAACTTAAAAATAATAAAACAACAAAATCAAAGAAAAACACTCAAAAATCAATCCAAAAACCCTAAACATCAGAAAACTCAAAATGAACTAAAAACCAAAAACAATCAAAACTTGCAATCAAATGTCTCGTAAGAAGCAAATACCCTAGCAGATATCTAGCAAACACTTCGCACAAAGTTAAACAAAGGATATAACTATCTTATCAAAATGTCTGCAACCAAACTGATCAAGTGTTATCAATCGTCAATATCCATATCAACGTGATCATTATCTTGTCTTAAACAGAAGAGGATAATCTTGAAATCAGACAAATCAGTCTTAATGGGGTCTGCAACTTTCTGAAACCAAACGTTATCAACCATCACATCAAGTAATCACACGAAGGCACAGATCAGTATGGCTACCAGATTTTTGTCCTAGTCAGTCTTTATCTTTTTATCTATTGGCAACAAATCATGTTACTATGCTACTCAAGGATGTCCACAAGTGACTAGAGGAGTCGTGATGGGCTCGATCTTTTTATTTTTTTGTTGTTTGTGGTGTGAACCAATGAAGTTCTGAGGCAATAGTTCCAATGGGTGTTTGTGATTGGTACATTCATTCGGCAAGTATCCTATGCAAAATTGAAGTTAGGGATATCTATGCTTGTGACTACCGCACATACCTCAACCCCTAGAGCTATTCCCAAAATGGAGGGTTCATTCCTTTTCAGCTACGTGTTTGTTCTTTGCAATGAGATATCTATACATCTTGGTTCCTTATACCCTAACGTACTAAGATTCATTGTTACATAATAAGGCTCAATGATGATAATATATTGCATTATGAATAAAGGCAAAGAAGAGTACTCATCACTATCATTCCTATCATATCATATCGGTTCTTGAATCAAGTTGACAAGGTTGATTCTTCATTTTTAATGTATCTCTTCATCATATTTTCCAAATCTATCTTTCTTACTAACACTTCCTCTATTTTTAACATATCTCTTCATCACCATCATTCACTATCATCATCAATCATATCAGTTCATTCCATCAAGATTGACTCATGTATCATCATCAATCATATCATTTCATTTTCTCATCTCATCATGTTGATTCTATCTCAAAGATCATTTTCTCATCTAACATATTCTACTCTCAACAAGTTCATTTAAATTTCTACTCACATATTTCTAATTCCATCTCAAATCATTTCCTCATATCAACTATTCTATCTATCAATCAATTATTCCTTATCTTCACCATATTTCATCTTTCATCCAATTTTCATCTATCATTTATCTTATACAGGACTAGTCCTTCCTAAAACCAAACACGATCATCTATCATTTGTCTTATACAGGATGTATCCTTCCTGAAACCAGACGTCTTGATCATCTTTGTCTTATACAGGATGTGTCCTTCCTGAAACCAGACTTTATCTTTATCTCATCAATCCTATCAATTGATCAATCAATCAATCTACAAAGCGTTCCAACCATTTCTTCTATCCAATTAAAATCATTCATGTCATCAAGTTAACCATTCTTCCATCTTTCATATAACATTCTTCTTCTTTCAAGAGATCATTCATGCCTTTAATACACAAACAATCTCTCGAGGGGGCATCCTACCTCCATTACTGGGGCATATTGGGGCAGAATTTTTTTGTTTTCTTTGAAACAACGTTGTCTCGACATTGTGTCAAAGAGGGGCAAATGTAGACACCTAAAAATGTCTCATTAATCGCACACTAATTATTCATTCTAATTAATTAAGTAATTCTTTAATTATTTAATTAAGCTAATTATTCTTATAAACTGACTCAATCATCACATTCAACATTACTAATCATTCAATTTCTATCTATTAATTAATTAAACAGTTAACCATATCTTAAATATTAATAAAATATTATTTATTTAATTAATTATGATTTATTCTTTAATTAAATAATATTCATTATTTAATTAAATCCATTTCTAATGTTTAAATAATTTCATTTAAATTATTTAAATTAATTAACTTATCCCTCCAAATCCCCAAATTCGAATTTGAAATAATTCCATCTAATTCCAAATCATCAAATTCACATTTCACCAAATCTAAATTTCAGTTAATTTCATGTGCATTTCAACATTCGAAAACCCATATCCAAATGCAAATTGAAAATGAATTCAACTTCAAAATCCTACAACACATGTTGAAAATCATAACTGGATGATCAAATCAATTAACTTAGTTAACTCCTCAATCACCCCTTTCACTCCAAATCACCTTTTTTGACTGATCAATCAATCCACTTATCTCTCCAATCCATTCAGTCATCTAATCCATCAATTCAAACAACTAATCAATCAATTCAGTCCACTATCCAATCTATCTAGTTGACAAGTCAATCAATATGAGTTAACAAATCAATCAACTCTATTAACTGATCAATCTAAATCAGTTATCTATCAATCAGGACTTGAGTTCAAAATTCTTTCCCATCTCTCATGAAAATCTATATAAATAACATCAATTTCTCAATTCAAGCTAGATCACACTCTTCAAAATAATTGCCATCTTATGTAGGAATTTCAGTGCAATACCTGAGAGCCACCTACACCAGCAATTTGGAGAAGAACACTGGAAGCACAAATCTGGAATAGGGAGTTTGAATTCGTTTAAAGGTTTAAATTCTAGGATTTATTCTATTGCTTTGTGTTTTAAATCATGCTAGATTAGTTAAGGATCTATGATCATCCTTATTCCCTAATTAAGCATATTAAATTGATGATTTCAAGCATGAAAATAGATCCCACAAATGGTAAGACCCTCAACCAATCATGATTTTCTTTACTATTTCAAGGCTTTTAACAAAGATATTTTTGTTATGATACAAACAATGGGAGGTACTACACTTCCAAATGCTTTTTTCATAGCCAATTAGGGCTGAGAACAACCTCATACAAGTAGGAAAAATTGCTCCAAGGCCACCCATGCCAATCTTTCTTGCAATTTAGCCACCTACACCATTACAAGTACCCACCATTGCTATTATTCTAGTTGTGTCAACATTGCCAGCACCTAATATCCAATCCAATAGCCAGGAAAATATATCTCCAGCTTAGCCTTCTGATTGACAACAAATTAAGGGCCTATTGCAAACTTTTAGCTATGAAATAGTGAATCTAAAGAAGCAGAAAAACCAAGGTTCGAGCCATATCAAACCCCATTTCAATCTAATTATTAGTAAAATCAGTAAAATAGACCACCTTACCAACCTTATAATCAAGTCCAAAGACCCACTCTTAACTCAAGGCCCTATCAAGCCTACAATCCCAATTCTGCTAGAACTTACAAAGAGCTTGTGCCTATCCATAACAATTTAGCCCAAGATTATGAGTGGTGTTTTCCATGTGGTCATCCCCATAATCAGACTACCTATGCAAATGGGGTGATTAATCAGGCCTTGATGGTTCAAAATAGTCTAGTAGTGTAGTCTAATATACTTGTAGAAGCTCCAGTGCAATAGCAAGAAGAGCAAACATATTAAACAATACTACTTAATTGGCAAGGAGAGGAATTGTGTGGTATGAACCAAGATGGTTCTTCAATTGCAGCCAACACAAGTAACAAGAAGAGAGATATTAATGAAGAGAAATAGTTTGATAGAGCTCAAACTCATATGAACCAAGGTGCTACTGGCCCATAAAATGTTGACACTGTTTAAATTTTGCGAATAAGTCAACCTTTGGTAGGCAAGGAGCAACCTAGTTCATCAGTTCAACCATCTTCTATTCAAGGTGATGTTGTTTCCCCTAAAAGCCAAGTTAAGTCAAGTACATCTTCTTTTAACTTTCTTGAGCATATGAAAAAGGTCAATGTATCTATGTCTATGTGGGATTCCTTAAGTATCCCTAGTCAAAAGGACCTACTCCAATCAGCCTTGTCAAATTTAAGTATATCTAATGAGTCTGATAGAGATAAAGCCAAGGCTATGCTGACTAATATTGTTGTGAATCATAAAGAACAACAAGCTTCAAAAGTTAAGCCCCCACCATTTTATATGTCTGTCATTATAGGTGACCATTTAGTACATAACTACATGATAGATTCGGGGGCCAGTAGTTTAGTAATGTCCAAACAAATTGTTGATAAGTTGGGTATTAAGTATGAGCCACTTGAAAAATGGGTAGTGCAACTAGATGGTACAGTTTTTAACACCATAGGGGTCATTAAAGGGTTGGTTTTAACCTTACATGCCTGTTCGAACTTCTTTATTCCACAAGACATATATGTTATAGAGTTGCCTCCCCATTTTGCCATATGTTTATCTAGGGATTTTGCAGCCAAGATTGGTGCCTATCTCTCCTCTAACTGGTCTCATATGCTATTTAGGACCAGGTCTGGTAAAAAATTCACTATAAAATCATAACCCATAGCCAAATATCATATTGAGCCTTACAATCCACCCCCTATTAAGGCCAATTTGGTTGCAAGTGAACAAGAGGAACAACCTCTTGTTCAAGAAGGTAATACACCAACCGAAGGTATACCAAATGTCCTTCTTGATAGGTGGGCATCCCAGACTCATGTGATTGGACCATTGAGTAGTTAGAAGAGGTTGATTTTGATGTGTATATGATGCATGAGCCTGACTCCTTTATGCCTAATATTGAGAAAAGCACGTAACAACATTGGTAAACAACAAGATAATGAGGTGTGGGAGTTGTATTTTGATGGCTCAAGGAGTAGAGTTGGTGTTGGTGGTGGGTGCATGCATGTCTCTCCAAGAGGTGACAAATATTTTTTGACTTTTCGAATCTATTTCAGTTGCACTAATAATGTTGTTGAATACGAGACTCTCATTCAAGGCTTGGAATGGGCAAGACAAAAGGATATTAGTTGTCTGAAGGTATATGGGGACAACGAGTTAGTTGCTAATCAGGTGAGAAGCTTTTGTGTTACAAAAAAAACATTTGCTTAAGTCTTACAAGCATAGGGTATGGGACCTCTTGGAGGGATTTGATGCATTTAATCTGATATCCATACCTAGAAATTAGAATAAACATGTTGATAGGTTAGCTTCTATAGGAGGTAAGTTTGATATTCCCAAGGAGATTACTAGTGGTAGTAGTCATCGACATGTTAAGATTATTGTTAGGCCTATTGTACCTAATAATAACATTCACTGGCAAGTATTTGATAGTGACCAGTAGATAGTAAATTTCCTAGGGGGGGAAGCTAATTTCTCGCATACTAATCAGGATAAGCTTTGTCATCAGTATGGTGACCAAATAATCCAACTAAAAATAATAATATGCCAAAGGGTTTGGTCACCCTAGAAACAGTTCTTAATGTTGATGATGAAGCTATAAAGCCCAAGGCTAGCATACAAGTTCAGCAAGATCACTATGAAGAGGTTGAGGTCTTCAAGGGTAAGCTTCTTAAACTAGGCAAGGTATGTACAACAAAAGAAAAGCAAGTATTTATTCCGCTCTTTCAAGAATTTAGTGATATTTTGCATGGGAATATAGTGACTTAAAGGGGTTTGACCCTTGACTTGCCCAACATACCATAGTACTTGAACCTAATACCAAGCCTTTTAGGGAGAAACAGAGGCCATTGAATCCTAATTTAGAGCCTCTTATGAAGAAAAAGTTGAACATTTTGATTGAGAGTAGTATAATGTTTCCTATTAAGCATACCTCATGGGTTTCAAACCTTGTACCAGTTAGGAAAAATAATGGAGAGATACGACTGTGTGTATATTTTCATGAATTGAATAGAGCCTCCTTGAAATATTGTCATCCTTTGCCTTCCATGGAACAAATACTTCAAGTAGTCTCAGGATCAGAAAGGTTTTCCTTATTAGATGGTTATTCTGGTTATAATCAGATATTAGTACAAGAAGAAGACCAGTATAAAACAAAATTCCCTATAAAATTGGGGACTATGGCCTACATGAAGATGCCCTTTGGTTTGTCTAATGTTGGGGCAACCTTTCAAAAATCTATGGATATGGCCTTTCAAGAGTTAATGTACAAGATTGTCTTAGTCTACCTTGATGACATTACTATTTTTCCAAAGATGCCAAGGATCATCTAAACCACTTGAGGCAGATTTTTGAGAGATGCAAGGAATTCGGGATATCACTTAATCCCAAAAAGTGTGTATTTGTTGTTCATGAGGGAATGCTTGGTTATGTGGTATCAAAACAGGGTATCACTATCAACCCTGAAAGAGAGTGCAATTTTAGCTCTCCCCTTACCAACACACAAGAAAGGTTTGCAGAGTTTCATTGTGAGAATCAATTTTGTCAGGAGACTTATTCCTGATATTGCTGATTTGTCAAGTCCACTAACTGTTATGTTGAGAAAGAAAGTGTCTTTCAGCTGGAGTAGGGAAGGAAAACAAAACTTTGAGCTTATAAAAGAAGCATTGGCAGTTGCACCTACACTTTTGAATCTTGATTATTCAAGGATTTCAATTTATATGCCTATGGGAACATTGATTATGTTTTAGCTATGCTTGTACAACGTAATGATGAAGGTTTTGAGCATCCTGTGGCATTCTTCAGTCAAGGACTCAAAGATTATGAGTTGAGATATACTTTTGTACAAAAGCATGTGCTTGTTGTTATAAGGAGTTTAAGAAATTTAAACACATGTTGTCTAATAATAAAATTAATCTAATGGTCGCTCATTCGAGTGTGAAGGAATTTTTGTTGAGTAAAGATCTCAGTGATAAGAGAGTTGGTTGGGTAACTAAGGTAATGGAGTATGATGTAGACATTAAATTTACCAAGCTAGTTACAGGCAAAGGGTTGTGTGAACAAGTTGTTGATGGTATTACCAACAAATAAGGAAAAGTACAAGAAGTTGTTTTGGCTTTGCATGACCAAGAACAAGTAGTTGTTTCAACCCTTAGTACTGATTGGGTGTAAGACATGGTACATTTTCTGCAAACTGACGAGTATCCTCAAGGTTTGGATAAGGCTAAAAGAAGGTATTTCAGATTGCAATCCATACCTTATGTACAAGAAGAATAAGATATCCATCAAGATAATACACAAGAAGAAGGGTTGACCCAAGTGGATGTACAAGAAGAAGAGATAAGGAAAAGAGATGTTGAGGAAGATAAGGGTGATAATGCAACAATTGACATCAATGCACTCAATAAAAAAAGTGACAAACCATTTCAAGGAAGAATTATTCATCCACTAGGGAGAGATTATTCATAAAAGACAAACCATTTCAAGGAAGAATAGATCGTAAACAAGGAACATACATGTACTCACATGAAGGATAATTCTATACAATAAATGACATTAAATTATGAAAAAATGCAACTCCACAAAGGAAAAGTGAGTCCTTGGAAAGAAAGGATGATTGAAATGTTGTTCTAGCCCCCCAAGTCTGGAGAAAATAAGAAAAATTCTATTATGTTGTTACCTAAGTATGATTGCACCTAAAATTGTACCACCATGAATGATACAAAGCCACCAATAAATAAGCTAACAATGTCACATAGTGAGGGGGCAACATAATAGGAACATAAATGTTATTTGGAAGGAATAATATGGGAATCCATAAATGTTATTTGGAAGGAATAATATGGGAATCCTGTTAGCAGCAACCAAGAAGGAAAACTAAGAGGTGGGGGGGGGGGGGGGGGGTGAATCATTTTTCACCAGATTAAACAATTTAAGCACAATCTTAGATCTAAACAACAACAACAACAATAAAGATAAACACAGCAGCACCAACACACATAACACCAAGATTTTGACGTAGAAAACTCGGTTAATGGAAAAACCACGGCGGGAACCTACCCACAATAAGATGATACTCTGCAACAGTATGTGTAAATATTACAATGGGTAATGCACATGCATTCAGGCACACTACCTAGAGCTCACTGCTCAAATTAAGATAACCCAGAAGGCTACAACCCTTAGGGAAGGCTCACTACCTTACAATAGGATTCGGATCTCAATCCAGATTACATGAACTGCAAATATAGCATGTCCTTATGCCTGATGACGATTCTGGCTAAGCACATTTGTCTGCCCTGCAACAATCTATGCTCAATACACCACACCGAAGGATAAATTTTCTTAAGCACCACATATACCACTCTCTGATAATGCAAACACAACACTGACACCCAAATTACATGACTATACCACCTATATATACAATTCATCAACCTTGAAAACAAGGTCGGCCAAACCCTCAACATATGTGAATCATCAGACCAATTTAATGATATACATGACATAGCATGGACCTAAATAAAATCTCCAAACATGCATCATCACCAGAAATCACTCCAATATCAATCGCAACACGCTACACCATCAAAAATACTGCATAACACAAAGAATATCATCGGATCAACAAAATCACCAAGAACGCGCACAAGAGTCAATGTGGACCACCAAAACAAATAGGACACAATTAGGAAATACCAACAATAAAATTATAATCATTCGCAATAGTTGTACCAACACCACGTATGCAAATCTTCATCGATCAACATGTAACTCACAGGAACACTCAACAGCAGCAATTTAGACTAGAAAGATAGCTTGTGAAGCACCAAATCATGAACCATTTGAATAGAAGATACACATGATCATCTGAAACCCAAAATATGATCATACCGGAGCCCACCAAATCAAACACCAAACTCTGCCAACCACTACACAAAAAGACTAAACTATAAACCGGATCACATAATATGATCAAGCAATCTTCTAGATCACTAAAACCAATAAGGAATGAAGTATTCCAGCATCCCAAATAGATAAATCAACTATATCAATGAAATGCAATCACCAGAATACCAAAACAACTCTCAGCAACACCAGAATACAGGAATATGTTGACATCAATGACAACAACATATCCTAGCAGCCGTAATATCCAACAAAACCAACTCATTACCATCAAGTACTTGAATGATACCAGTTACAATAAGTAGTTAAATTTTATCTACTAAATCATGACAATCATTAGTTGAATGGCCATGGATTGATAATTCTTGCAAAAAGAAGGATTGTCTTTATTTTTCTTGGGATTATTTCTTTGGTTTTTTCAAGGGAGATTAATCAAGTTGGATTCAAGAAGCTCATACAAAATACTCTCTTGTTTTGATGAGAAGGTGTACTTGAAGAATTAGATGTATTACACAATGGAAAAGGTGATGTAAGCCAAAGGAGGAATTTGCAAACCTAGACCCTCTTTTGAAAAGTGTGATGTAGATTTATCATGACCATCAAAACTTTGTTGTACACATCCTAAACCATGTCCATTGTATCCATGAATATATGGTGAAATTTCTAGAGCAGAGGGTTCATTCTTAGTGTCAAATTCTAAAGAGCCCACATAATCATCAAGATACGTGTTTGAAAGAGAGGTGAGAATTAATTTAGAAGAAGCCTGGATAAATGACACACAAGGCTCCTTCAAGGCTTCATTCTTAGATTGAGGTATCATATACCCATTGAAAGAAGGTGTAAAGTCTAATGTACCCCAATTCCTTGGCAAGGAAGCATTGTTCATAGGTGATTGTGTTGTTGAAGGAATCATAGTATTAAATGGAGAAATGCATAATACTTCATCATGAACAAAATAATAAGGATTAGGATCAACCTTTATTGTGTGAAGTTCATTATTATATATTAATTTGATTGTATGATGAAGGGTAGAATGAATTTTTTTCATAGCATGAATCCACAGTCTACCTAGAAGGAGGTTATAATTAAGATGGTTGGGCATGACATGAATAGGAGTAGGTAAAGTCGCGGGTCCTAATTTGATAGGTAATATGACTATACCAAGTGACTCTCTAGGAACATTATCAAAGCCACGAACAAAAAGAGGAAAAGGTTTAATAGAAAAATAATCCTAATTTATCTTAACCAATAAGTCAACACAGAAAATGTTAAGTGTTGACCCATTATCAATTAAAGTACCTCTTATCTTTTATTCATAAATGCAAGGAGTAATCATAAGGGTATCATCTCTATTTTTAACCTCTATAGAAGACAATTCATCTTGTGGGAATGTTATTTCATTTGGTTTAGAAGAAGGATGAGGAACCACTCTTTGTATGGCTTCTTGGATCAACTTATGGTTCGAAGGTGAAGTTTGAATCAAGTTTCAAAGGGAAATCTTAGCTAAGATTCCATGGAGTTTCTCAAGAAGATTAGGTTCCTTATCAACATGCTTCGTAGGATTAGGGGGGGAAGGGAAGGACGTGAGAAGAACATTGGGATCTTTCTTTTTGACACAAGCATCAAATGAGTGATGTATTTCAAAACCATATTTTTGTTCTAGTTGTCTTTCCATATCAACTATTTCACATATATAATTTCCAAATTTAACGATATTGGGGGGACTATTACTCTTAGGCTTCTCATAACTATAAACATGAATGTTATTGAATTTATTACTCTTAGGCTTGTCCCTGTCTGCTAGTGGCCTCGCTGCTGGAATGTGCTCCCAGCACCATACCTGTAATAATGTTACGCTAGCTGACAAACTGCCGTAACCGAGGTATACTACCTCATGCAGACTCCTGTATAAATGAGCCAGCATAGCTGACCCCCATGCAAATCTCCGCCCATGTGTAATCATCTCCTCTAAAACCAGCCCCCATCCCACCGAGAATCCCTTTGACCTACGATCAGGACAAAGGAACCCACCAATGAACCCTGCTAGTACGGATGGCACCAGTGCATAATCTAAGTCCAAAAACTCCTGCCATGGGATCTCATAGCCGCAGACAGTATCATCATGAAAAATGTGGTGCAATGCCTCTGTGCCACCCTCCTCTGACTGCTCGTATGGTAGTAGTGCCCCTACTACCGGGATGCACAAAATCCGATAACAGTCCTCAGGTGTGACTGTCATCTCTCCCGTAGCAAAATGGAAGGTGTTCATATCACTGTGCCACCTCTCTGCCAAAGCTGTCAATAACCCTCGGTTCACAGTGAACCGAGGCATATCCAGGAGAGAAGTCAATCCACATCTCTCGATAATGTCCAGGTCAGCCTGCGACAACCGCAGTATCAATGTCCACGGTCTGGGAAATCTCTCCCGCGACTGAACCACGCCCAATCGCTCCTGTCAACACGCAAAACAAATCCAATATCAATTTTCACATCAAAACAAAGATATCAAAATCAAACTTACATCAACAACATGAAACATTTTGCTCATCTACATCAAAGTTCAAAATCCTATCATTTCATATCAACTTGTAAAACAACTCAAGTTCTCAAAAACCATATCAAAACTTGTAATACAACTCAAGTCTCCAAAATCACATAAACTTGTAACACAACTCAAGTTTCCAACCCATATCGGCTTGTAACACAACTCAGGCTTCACACATTGAACTTGAAAAAGAAAACACAAACAAATCATATTTTGATCAAACACAACACATTGATATCTATACATAACTTGGAAAATCGCAAATAAAAACAAGCTATATCAACACTCATATTGGACAAAACGCATAAAAACATGACAGACAGACCAAAACAAATTTTCAAATCGGCTCATATTGCAAAAATTTTCCAGATGCGCTAAAACAGATACCCAATGCGCTAAAAAACCCCCATGCACTAGGTTGTCTTTCCTACGCGCTATTCTTTTTACCCTATGCGCTAGACTCTGTCTGCGAGCTAATATTTTCACCCCATGCGCCACCTAACCTACCCTATGCGCTAGACTGACCCTACGCGCTAATCTACACCCCCTAGGCGCTACCCGTTTGGCCCTATGCGCTAGGTTAACCCTACGCACTAAACCCCCTTACCTAGATGAACCCCTGCGACCCCTATGCGCTAGGTCTACCCTACGCGCTAACCTATTGACCCAACGCACTACCCTACGGCCGCCATGCGCTATTCTACCTATATGCGCTAACATATTTTTGCCATGCGCTATCCTATTTCTTTCGGACGCAGCCCCTAAAATTAAACTTGATGCGCTACTCTAAACTTCGTATGCGCTAAACCACGCCCTAAACGCGCTAAACCGTTAAACCCGAACTTTAAAAATCAAAAAATGACTAAAAATGACAAAATGAAAAGTTAAAAAAGGGTCAAAAATGTTGACTTATTGGTGGTCCACGTGCTGTAGGTCTCCGGTACCTCCGAACGCGCTCGAAACGGTGTCTATGATAAGGAATAGGCATTTTCTCTGCAGACCAAATTCTCTTTCTTCAAAGTCAACAAAGCACAAATGAATCTAAATCAAGCCCTTTTCCCCTTTTATAAGAGGAAAATGAAATTAGGGTTAGCCAAATGGACCTGTAATATGGTCGCGGTCTCCCCTATACCATAACATTTGTAACTTATTGGGAGATGAATCAATTTCGCCACATTTCACATGCATGAAATCATACACATCATACGCAACTCATCAAATTAAATCAAAAAAAATTTAAAATATTGATTCATCTCCCGAGGGGGCATCACCATCAAATATCGAATTTGGGGCATCACACATCATATCGAATCTAGGGCACGACTTGCAAATCAAAAGAGCGACACAAAAATTGCATTTGATCATAAATCACAAAAACACATCATTTTCTTTGAAATAACATGTGCACACACGTCACTTCAAAGAGGGGCAAAATGTAGACGTATAAAAATGACCATATTCCTAAATGAATATTTTCTGTTCATTTCTCTATTTAATTAAATCCAATTTAATTAAATAACCCATATTCCTCTATTTAAATTAAGTAAATTACTCAATTTATTTAAATTAAATTCACTATACCCATTTAATGAATAAATTATTTTATTCAATTAAATCCCCCCTATCCACTTTTAATTAAATTCAAATTTAATTAAATAGTTATCCTAAATTGAATAAATCTAATTTATTTAATTTCTCCAAATTGCAACCAGATTGAATAAAATAAATTATTTCAATTAAATCCTATTATTCCTCCATTCACTTGCAAAATCCCAAACCCCTTTCTAATCCCTTCTAGAATCTTCTAATCGCTTCTAATTAACCTAACCCCTCCTCTAACTTTGTCACATCCCTAAGCAAAGGGAAGTCACTTCTCAAACCCTCAAAGTCTTTGATAACCATTAAAGGCTTTCAGCCTTGAACCACTAAATGGCTCAAAGTCTTTGGTAACCATTGAAGGCTTTCAACCTTCAACCACTTAATCCCCAAAGTCTCCAAAAACCATTAATGGTTAACTCAAACCCTCCTACATGGTTAAAACATTTGTTTTGACTCAACCTTCATCCAACCCAAGGGTCTCATCAGGCCATTAATGCTTTGACCATGATTATCTCTTAATCATTTGCACAAAGGTTTATCCTTGGATTAACTCTTAATCTAGTGGGTAATCTTAATTTAGACTTGACCCTTAGCCTCTAGATAACCATGAGGTCTTCTCGGGCATTCAATGCCTCCAACCCCTTCTCTCAATCCAACCCTATGTTGACACTTGTCACCATTTCATTGGTGCCAATTACAAACATGGATCCCCAACTTTCAAACTCAACCCTTGATTAAACCATTCAATCTTGACCATCCATTGCCCTATTCTTGCTATAGATAGAGCTCTCATTCCTCCATAACAATCATCCTTCAAATTTGTAGCATCACACTTATGCTCAAATACATTCAAGCTTTCTCATTTTATATATGCTCATCATTTAGCCTCTCTTAAATCAGGAATTAGACTAAATATGCATGTTAGAATAATTTCTTTATCATTTTTAGCTAAATCATAGACTAAATATAGTATGCTAGGATAGTATTCATACTAATCTTGTCATCTTATCATTTAGTTTATTGCATTTTAAGATCATACCTAGCTTATAACGCATCTCATATTAAAATCTATCAAAGCATCCCTCGTTCTTGCATTTGCCATCCCTGAACCATTTTGCTCAGTGATCTGAGAGCAAAACATTGGTTTGAGGGACATTGTGAGATAGAGAACCATGGGACCCACCTTGGGAAGCTGAGTAATACGTTATTACTCCATAGCTTGCACCAAGAAGTCCTCTATGTGTGTGTGGACTAGTATTCTAACATATTTTCACATATCAAGTTTTATCAGCCCACTTTTCCCACATACAGAAACTAATTAAATGAAAACAAAATGACAACAATTTACTTTCTCAAATGATAACATATACAAAATGCATGAGAAAAAGAGATAACAATGTGCAATTTTTGTGATTTTTTTCACTAATACAAGCACATAAACCATGAAAAAATTCACCTTAATCTGAAAATTGTATTAAAATATTAGATGTAAAACTAAAAAATAGAAACATGCAAGTGTAATAATGTCAGGTTCACCAAAATGTAATAGATGGAAAATTGGGGTTTCGCAAGTTATGCTTTGTAAACTAGGAAATGACCTAACTTTCACATATATCATATTAAAGGGAATATGAACTCAATAGATCGAATCTCAATTTTAATAAGAAGAGGGTTGAATGCTGATTGAGGTCACATTCCCCTTTTGTTCGAGTTAAAAATGTCACTGAAAGGATGTAAATTGCATGCCAAATCTAAGGTAAGAAGGTGCATGCATGAACTAGCAAATTGGATTGAATATGCAAACTAATAATGAAATGGAAACTTCACAATAGGTACAAAAATAGAAGGAGAATTTGATTGTGCACCTATAATATAAATCTTGAGTTGAACTGATGAGATCAGGGTGCCTAATGCCTTGGTCCGAAAATTTGAATTCTGATGCAGTCCAGGAGACACTTATCAAATTTGAACCTATTTTGGGTGGACTATTGCTCTCCAAAATGCCCTAGTCTGGACCATGGCACTGACAATGGTCATCCCTTCAAAAACTAAGATGCTCCAAATTTTGAACCTATTCTAAGTGGATTATGGTGCTCCAAAATGCCCCAATTTCCTTGGCCATTGTCACTGGCAATGATCATCCCTTCAAAAACCAAGATATTGGGGAACTCTATGAGAAGTTTCACATCCAACATCGCTTTTCCACTCCTTACTATCCACAAAGAAATGGTCAAGCTGAGGTGTTTAACAAAACCATAATAAAAATCCTTAAGAAGATTATCAATGATGTTGGCCATGACCGACATGTGCAACTTAACCCCATTGTATGGGCATACCAAACTGACATCTTCACACCTACAGATGCTACCACTTATTCCCTAATCTATGGTACTAAATATATACTTCCTATTGTGGTCAAGATCTCCTTGTTGAGAGTCTCTTTGCACCATATCAATAATGATGAAGAATATAGAGTATCCAGGCTACATGAGCTAGAAACATTGGATGAACGATGCCAAACCACCCTAGTCCATCTACAAGCATATAAAAATCTCTCTGAAGGAATTATAACAAGAAATTCAAGGGTAGGAACTTTGATATTGGAGACTTGGTCCTCAAGATAAATCCAAAGAACCAACAAGACAAGGAGAAGCCAGGCAAATTTGAGCCCAATTGGCTAGGTCCCTATGTAGTTACTACAACCTACAGATCTGGGGTATATCAACTAGCAATATTAGAGGGATAACCACTATCCAAACCTATAAATAGCATGTACCTCCACCAACATTATACTTGTGCAAATATGATCTTGAAAAAAAAGAACAAAAAAATTGAAAAACGATCCTAAAAATAATTGAAAATTTTGAAAAAAGGATCCTGAAAAAAGAGAAAAATAGTAAAGATAAATCATTCATCCACTAGTGAAAACCTGGCAATCAGTTGCTTTGGGTAAGTACCATGGTGAAAACCTTGTAAACAGGCACCATGTGTAACAAGTCACTTCTCTGTCATCTATCGTCACTTTATTTGAATCCTATTCTCATTCACGATAGATTTTCCATCCATTTTTCCATCAATCCCTTTTATTCTCTTTGGCCTAAAACTGGTCATCATTCATTGACTTTCTTTAGCATAAACCATTCTTGTATATATGATTATTTGGCCATTGTATATAGTTTGATCCAAATTGGGGGCAATTCTCTTATCATGATCAATCAATGGAGTCCTTCTCGCGGCAAGATCAAAGGATGACGCATGTACATAGAAAAATGTCTTGGAAAAAATCCCTAAAAGTTGCAATATGTCCTAAAAAAATCCAAAAACATAGAAAAATATCTTGAAAAAAGACCAAAAACATTAAAATAATGTCCTAAAAAATATTCAATCCAAAAACATTCATAAAATGTCCTGAAGAAATCTCCAAAAAAATTGAATAACAACAAAAACCCTAAAAAAATGAAAAATAATTAAAACTCCAAAAACAATCATTTTTCATTTCATCAATAAACTTGTCCCTTGCAACTAATAGACATTTGAGCAGACACAGTTGAAAAATCTGTAAAATATTGTGCTTATCAAATCATGCAATAACAAACAACCTATCAATCAAGTCAACAATTAGTCATATCAACTTGTCATATCGATCAACCTATCAACCAACACTATCTGACTATCATCTATCTTATACAGGGTGTAGTATACTCAAAACTAGAACATGTTTACCTTAAACGGGGTAAATCATTCTTGAAACTAGACATCATGATCATCCTATCAAACACAAACTATCAAACTTTGACAACAAGACCAGAATGGTTGTTGATTCACTTGGTTTAGTGAGTCTTATCATTCATTGATTTATCTTTGATCATGCTCCTATGATACTCAAGGATAGCCACAAGTGATTAGAGTGGTTGGGATGATTCATGATCTTTTTATTTTTGTATATTGTTTATGAGATATTTTCATGACGTTCTGAAACAAGTATGTTTCGGGTATCTGTGTTGGTACGTTCACTTTGTAACTATAACACATATATCGACCCTTGACATACACACCTAACATTTTAAAATGGATTGGAGCATTCCTTGTTTTCAATATGTCTATTTTTTTGCAAAGGGATGGCATTATTGCTCTTACCTCATATGTTGTGACATGATGTATCCATTTTCCATATTAAATAAAGCTTTATAATGCTAATGATGCACTTATGAAAGCAAGGATTGATCACTACTAACTTTTTCTCCGTCAAACTTTTATCTTTTTATTAACATTTCTTTAGTCAATCCTTGTGGTCCTCGTGGTTGTGTACTCCAATACCCAAAATAAATAAATAAAAATAAGCATCATGCACTCATAACATGTTAGTCCACATACATATCATAACCATTCATATATCATCTCATTCACACATATATTAGTACCATTGCATAATATCATAAAATTACGCATGATTCATACATTACATAGCATTGTAGCAATGCATCCATAATTCATACAAATAACATCAATAGCATCATGTAAGCATAAAAAAAATTCAAAGAAGCATATCAAATATCAAAGCACCTCATATAGAATAACACATCATATAGGCTCATCTAGAATCTGCATCTCATTTAAATATCATAACCAGTATTAGAGTACAAAAATTAAAGTCTTTGTGTCAAAATAGAGCTTCTAGGATCAGTACAATCTCAAATTGTGTCTACAAAAGAGAAAGCATGTCACTATCACTGAAAGTATCACTAGGTGCTTCCTCGGTCCTCTTGACCTCTGTCTTGTCCTATGGATGAAACTCCTCTTGTCCCCGGTCCTGCATGTCTTTGTGGCCCCAATGGTCCTATCACTCCCACACTACTCTATGTAGTCCACGAGTGTGTTTTGTTGCATGACCTACTTTGTGCTCGATATGATGGTGCTCTTTGTCATGTTGGCACCATGCTCTCGTACAGATCCCTGCAATACCTGGCCTCCTTCCCTAGCTCTCCTATCTCCGACATAGCCTCACGCATAGTAATATTTGTGACACTCAGGATAAACTCCTCAACAGTCTCATCTTCTCTTTGTGCTCTAGAAATTGATGTATCTCTAGAGGCTATAAGTGTAGCTCTCTCTGCTCTAAATTTGTCCCTATCCACAATAAAATGTGTGTGTTCTTCCTTCTATGCTACCCTATCTATTGTATCTCAAGAGGCTATCATAGTATCCCTCTTTGCCAATAGTGTATCCCTCTTTGCACTCAACTAATCCCTCTCCATTGTTAGTATCTCCATGCCTGCAATCAACGATACTCTCCTAGCATCCCAAGTTGTATTGTCACCCTGTAGAGATGTTATATGTCTCTCTAACACTAAGATGTGTTCTCTCTAATAACTCACCTCACCTCTAACATATTTGGCATCTAGAATGTGCTTAACCTCATCACCTATTTCTATGTTATCCATAGGCTTATCTTGTGGAATTTGTATGTCATCAGCCTAATCCATTGGTATGGCATCCCGATCATCTATCTCATCATCCTCGTATGTCTCCTAATCCTCATATCCCTCTTCCTCATCCTCATCTTCCTACTCCTCATCCTCATTTGTCTCCTCATCCTCATCTCCCTCTAGATCCTCCATATTTGCCTCATCATGTCCCCTCTTCTATCTCCATCGTGGTGGCTTCCTCGGAACTACAATATCCAGATCCATCAAAGGTACTAGTATGTGCTCTGTAAACCACCAATCATATGTTGTTTTGGTACCTAAATCTATAACATCTAGTCCAACAACCCATTGTCTGGGTTGTAACTGCTCAAACTCAATATAAGCTACATGCGACTTGATCACAGGTCCCCAGTCTCCAACCTCTTTGGTGGATTACACATAACATGCCATACTAGTAGGTACATCCTGTCGCTACCCAAACTGCCTGTGTACCCTCTCTAGTAGCTAAAACTAAATAAATCTTTTCTCATACTGGTCTTTCCTATCAAGTACCTCTCATGTCTGCAATAAGGAAGATGATCATCACCATTCAACAAAGTCAAGCAACCCCTATATGGCCTCCACATAAAATCTCACAGGTAGTCTAGCTTGTGTCTCCAGTACAACGTATATCCCAATGTCCCTATGATAGTGTCACATCATAACAATACATATAAGGTAGTCCCGGTTACACCCATCTCTTTGGTATAAGTATGCACATTGATATGTGCTCAAAAGTTGTAATGCCTGCCAAAATACCCTAGAGAAATACACTAACTATCGTTCAAATAGAGATATTTTTCTTTTTTTAAAACATCTACTAATGCAACTAACACTAATAACAACTCATGTGCAATGAACATCCATTAACTAAATAACACCTTATGCCAACATGAACATAATCACCAAATATGATAGGCAAGCGGAAGTAAAACACAATATAACATCTACCATTCCCTAGGGCATCTCAACGTCATCACCTAATCTAACCAAAAGCAGTAACATAACATCACAAGCATGCCAGCACATTCACTACCATGATCCAATTACATACTAACTCCAATATTAATTGTTCTTTCTATGCATATATGATCATTCATGAATACATCCAACTACTAAGCATACATATACCATCCCTTTTAAATTCATTTTATAACCAAATCCAAATGTGCTTAAACCCTTATCCATTTCCTAACATGATTGTTTCCCTTATCTTGAACCCTAAATGCATTAATGAAAGAATCTCAAAGCTTTCCTATCTTTCAATGCAATCATATGAATGACATATTATCTACATGATATTAAAAATCAACCATAATTCCTACATTATATTCATTCCATTTACTTAAGATTCTTTCACTTATTAGTCTACCTCCTAGACGATAACCATAGAATCTAAACTAATACAACAACAACATGAATCCCTTCTATTTCAAGTATAATTCCATTACAAGCATCTAAGTACACGTAAATCATTTACTCATCATAATCTAATTCTAATATAACTTATCACGTATAACCTTAATTCCGTAACCATAGAGCCAATTCCATTTTATTTCCATTTTCCCTATGATACTAAATGCATATCCATAAATCCATATCCATTACTCCATTAATAAACCAATATCACATGATATACAATTAAGTTCTCCTAGTATAAAATCTAACTTTTACATGAATTCAACATCCTTTTACATCAAGGAACATAGTTATCCTCTTTATTACAATTGCTTCATGAGTCCATATCTACAAATGCCATATAAATCATATACATCAATCTGCTACAAGTATCTATCCATAGCTGAGAAGATAAGAGATCCATATCCATGCAAAGCACCCAAAGAGGAACATCCCAATGGTTGAAAAACACCAACTACCCGACCATGTGGAACCAAAGGAACCACCCCCTGTGCTAGGAGATGACACAAAATCCCACTCATACTCAAGATCTAGGCTCACACCTAACAACCAAAAGAAGACCAACACAACAAACACAGGGAACATGAATGAAAAATCATAAAAACCAATAAGAACTCCAACTTAAACCTCCAATCATAAATCCTCTAGAGGCAACACATCAAATCAAGACTCAAGGTACTAGGACCTACATGTAGGGAAAAGAGTGTCATCACATGCGACATATTAGAACCTGGGCACACATCCCGGCCATCCAAGATGCACATGGAGAGCCATCTCAACCTTTATGGAGTAAGGGAGAGTAGCTTACTTGGGTCACCGAGGCCTTCCCAGTCCTATCTCGGTCTCCACCGCTGGAAAGGTAAAGGGGTCACCATCAGCATTTCTTATCTTATTAAGATGAACTACTTTACCCAAACCCCAAGAATTATTAATTAGATTATCACTTGATTACAAAGGAAAAATCCCAGTGAGATATTCAATGATCTAGACTCTGGTTAACTTGGTAGTCTACTCCATGCAATCCCGGTCACTCACTTGGAAGCCCACTCCCCCCTAGCATGCACCTAGACCTTAAGGAAACAACAAAGCAAACACAAAACATAAAACATCACAACACAACCATGGGCTCTCAACAACACAAGACCCGGTATACCAAGGTATCAAATCAAACCAACATCCCATGCAACATGGAAAATAGCATATATAATTACAACCAAAGAGCCCGACTATAAGATAAACTCATAATTAAGCCAAATAATCACAATTAACCAATAATCAATCAAATAAACAGACTTGAGACTTCTCAGGTATCGAAAATAGCCTACTTCTCAGCTATCAAAAATAGCCTCTGGGTAACCGAAAACCAAAAACAGAAACTCAAAAATATCCACCAAACTAACTCAAAAAATAAACAGATAGATTAGTTCATCTGATCATTAGAATAGCGCATTTCATTTCCAGATCAGTGGATATACTTAACAGTATAGCACATATGCTTAATAGTTTAGCACATTTACCTATTTGATAAGCGCATATGACATACAAAATGGTGCATCTAACATACAATCTAGCGTATAAGACATACAAAAATGGCGCATCTGACATACAGTCTAGTGCATATGATTAATCTTTAGCGCATGTGACAAAATCTCTGGCGCATATGTTTCCTATTTTAGTGCATAAGATATAGAGAGCCAAAAACTAAAAATGTAAAGGTAAAATTACAACTTACAAAATAAAATTGTACAAATAATTTTGTCCCGAAAAAGAAACCAAAAGAGACGCAAATCCATTAAGAAACTAAGGGATATAGAATCCAAACCCAAAATGAACACACATAAGGACAAGATTCAACCCAGAAATAATAATAACTTCCGACAATGTCTGACTATGAAAACCTCACAAATAAACAAATAACAATATCCAGGGATCTAGAGTACCATCTCGCCTCTAGAAAACAAATCCAAGCCTTCAAACCCAAACAAGATCCACATATAGAAGATCAAACGGCACAGACACAGAAAACACAATGTCGACCATTCACCGCAATAAAAATCACAGAGAATATAAATTCCCCTAGTACTATAGTATAATGATAATATAAATCAATAAATTAATTCTCAACTATATAATAAATATTTTTCAAAAATCTCCCGAAGACAATCTTTCAGAACAATCACAGAGAATACAATCTTTTTCTGGAAATAAAATACACAAGAAGAAAATTCCTCCAACATGGATAATAGAAGTTGTGGCCAAAGGAATCTAAAGAAGCGCCCAAACCAAAATCCAAATCCAACAAGCAAAATCCAGCAATAAGATCTTCAACGAAGAATTCAAAATATCGAAAATACTCCAAGAGTGATAACCCGACAAAATGCACAGGGAAGCCATTAAATACAAAATCACAACCAAACTATACAAAAACGTCAACTAATCAAAATAATGCAAGATATTATATTTCTTACCAACCTTTCACATAAACCAAGGTAAGAATAATAAAATATTATTTAATTAACTTACCCAAAAGAATAACCAATAGAATAATAGGGTAGGTAGAAGGAATCTACTAATTAACCCAAAAGAGTAACAAGAGAGTAATAATATAAACAACTCATAAAATCATGGGCACAAATAATTATAAAAGCCCAATAATAAATAATCAAGGGATATAAAAAAATAATAGATAATATTTATCCAATGATCATAAATCAACAAATACTTAATCAATAATATAAAATCACCTATAAATATAAACCCCAATAAATAAACCAAGGCTATAATAAATTAAACCCGCAATAATAAACCAAAGGCTATTTATATAATTAAATATTCTAATTAATAATAAAGCCTTTTCTTACTAAATGATAATATTAATTCCAAATCAATAATAATAATAACACACTATTATTTAAATATTTATACCAACTATTTATTTAATTTATTATTATAAACTATATTAATCTATTAATTTAATTCAACATTATTAAACTATATAAATCAATTTAATCCATTAATTAATTAATAATTAACCAATTAATAATTACCATGCTACTCAAAGTAAACCACCAAAGAATAATCCAAGAAATCACTACACACTAAAGTATGACTCACGCCAAGACTATGAACTGACAAGGGTAATCAACTTAAACCTAGAGTATAGCGTGGGATATCATGTCAACTCCAATCAACTTGCCATTGGGATAAGACACGCTTAGACCTGTGAAGCCAAGTTGAGTCGATGTCTGGTACCTGCAATTCATGCATCCACAAATCCACGATACAACATATACAATATTTAATAACAGACAAGTGATAGAGAATCGCAATGGCACATCCCGCTCACAATGAGTGATGTGACATCATCCCTATCACAAAGACAGTAAAAGACACTCACAAACAATCAAGCAATAACATCATCGTCATCATCATAGATAGGGTTAGTACATAATAAAATACCACCAAATCGACATTAGGTATACTAAGCTATGACAAAGTGATCTATTGTTATTCAAAAGAGCTAGAAAATCCCACACAAGTAACAAAGTCAACCCGCTTCTAATAGTCAATGTCCATCTGTATGCCACCTAGTGTAGATGAAAGTATAACATCCCAAGCATGCATGGTCCACACACAAATACTATACCCTTCATAACCATCTTCTCTAGCACCTGTCCCCGTCCAATAGGGAATTCATGTCCTCTCTTATTTGCTACTACCAATCATGTTATCACTACACTGATGATAGTCACCAACCTCCAATGTTGAGTTTCCATAGTCTCCCATCTAATCTCATAGTCAACAATGCATAGCTCCTCCTCGACCATCTCAAACACCTAGATCAAAGCCTCTCTCCTAGTAGAAGTCTCGTACATAACTAGCTCTCCATGAATAAGAATCCTCAGTATCTACCACATGTCCTCTAATGTGATTGTTGCCTCTCCCATCGATAAATCAAATGAATTTATCTTAGAGTGCTACCGCTTTATTAACGTGGTAATAAGAGCCCTATTTTCCCTTATATCAGGCATATATGTGATATGATACAATCCTAAATGCAATAAGCAATCTCTCTACCAACTCCACATCTGATGACGTAGTGATAGGCATGAAGGTCGACTCTCACTATGTCTATAAAGTCCGAAGATCAACCTACGAGATGATGGGGAAAACATTGTGTTAACCTAACCTTATCAGTCATGACCTCTTACCTTATCAATTATGTTTCAAACCATATTTAGAAACCCTAACTTGGAACCCTAATTAAGTACCCTAATCGGGCACATGAGCATGAACCATAGTCAACCATAGTCAATCCACTCCAAACCCTAGTCAAACCCTAGGTCACACCATTCATCATCTTAGTCAAAACTAAACCATAAACCCTAATTATTTTGCATGTTGACCTATTTAACTACGTAGTAGAACCTACTCAATTGCGCAACTTAACCTAGTCAATTGCCCAGTTGTAGCTCTCAACAACACAATTATAACCCCCAATTACATAGTTGTAGCTCTCAACTATGTAGGAATTTATTTAAATATGCAGAAAATGCACCCAACTACACAACTTTGATCCCAGACCCTCTGACAAGCATAAAAAATGAAGAAAATTAACCTACAAAAGCATGCTCAAACTAGAAATTGACAAGTGGGATCCGAGGTACATACCATTGGTCCTACGCTCTCTGGTCGCTAGCATCTCTGCACACACTCACCATGATGATTCTCCCTCAGAATTCACACCATTCCTACTAACATTTTCTTGCTCTAGAGCTCCAATTCTTCCAAAAAAGAGAGTGAAAATGAACTCTTTTCACCCTCCCACCCCCTTTTTATACCCCTCTTGCCTGCCTAGATGGCATGCACACACTCCCATTTGTATTGGTCACAGTATTTGTCACCTTCTTAAGCTTATAAATTTTGTATTTTACCTTTGATTTCACTTTCGTTAGCAATTTCGGTATCTTGGTGTCATTGTTGACAAATCATCCTTTTTTCCCAATTTTTTTGGTCAATTTCTCGAGGGGGCACCGTTATATCCTATCATACCAGGGCATGTTTAATGTTATTTTTCTTGATTTTTTGTTGAAACAACTTTCCAAATCACATTGTCTCAAAGAGGGGCAAAATAGACACTAAAAATTGGTAAACACCTGCGGTCTTTATTTTTAACCTAGTCGTGCAAATAGTCTTTATTATTCACGGGATCCTGTCTTGTTTCCCCTTTCCCATTTCCTGTCCAAATCACATAATTTTCTCCCCATTTCAAGTCTGCGATATCATTTTGACCTAAAATCCATCTCATTGATGTCACATCGTTCTCATTTCATTCCTGTAACTCAATTCGTCCCAAAACCTGTCCCGATTAGGTTATTTTGCTCCTGTTTTGATCTTGTCATTTCCCCTTTCCCACTTTATGTACAGATCGTTTCATTTTCTCCCAACTTTGATGACATCATTTTTACCTCTTCTCTTGCCCCATGGCATCGCATCGATCCCTTTTTAGTCATTTGACTCGTTTTGACCTGGTTTACCTAGTTTGACCCAATTTCCCCATTTTAGCTCAATTCTTCCCATTTTTTATCAGAACCTTCCCAATTCTTCCCAATTTCACCCAATTTGATCTAATTTGACCAAATTAAGGTTTCTAGATGTTAGTTTGACTAACAACTAACTAAACCCCTTTTCTACTAACAATTCTTCTAAAGTAAAATAAATATTTAATAATTTATTTATTTATCCCCTTTGCCCATTAATTAAATAAACTCAATTTATTTAATTAATTTAGTCATAAATATGAATAATAAGTTACTAAATTATATTTATCAATTTATTTTATTTATATTCTTCCAAAATAAAGGTAATTAGTAAATTTTAGTTATTAATTTATCTTTATCTATATTTTTTGAGATGAGATATTTAATAAATTTTATTTATTAATCATCTCTATTTATCCTCCCATATGAGGATAATATATGCTTTTTTCTTAATTTTTAATTCTTCATATCCTCCTAATTTTTGAATCTAGGAAATTAATATCTTTCCTGATTTTCAAAATCTGGTCCTTTTGGGAATATCTCATTATTTTAATTTCGAATTCAAAAATGAGATATGCACATTCGAAAATCAACTTTCTTCCTTTTTTCCCGCTTTATCTTCGTCATCTTCATACTTCCTCGAATGGCATCTTTTCGTGCACTTAATCAGGTTCGTTCGACTAACCAAAAATCTTTTTGATCCTGGTCGTCCGTCGAGTTTCTAGTTTTCTATAAATTAAGATCTCGTTCTTCATTCAAATCATCTAGTTTTAGGCATCCTTACTCTATCAAATTAATCTAGCAATCTAGTTTTAAGCATTGTCATTCCATCGAATTCCTTAGCAATTAGCAATTGGAACTTCTATCTTGCATAGTTGCGTTCCTAGTAAATATCGAATATCACATCCTTGCTTTCATTTCATAGTTGCACCTGCACAATGAGAGCAACATATCAGAATTAGAGATGAAAGGTAGAACAACAGAGCTTTATTGAAGAATAATGGAAGCACTAGTTTTCATTTAATTCATGTTTTGTTTCAGTAGTTGCGTTGGTTAGAGTAGGAATTATTTACATGTTATTTAAGTTCATGATTAGCTTAGATCAATTTCATTCTTTGGTTTGATTTCTCAACCCGATTTTCCCGATCTACACGTAGTAATGGCCAAATTTATGAGTACATGGTTATCAATTGATAAAATCAAATATTGGATAGGGTAGAAATGTATAAGGTTCAATCCAAATGTGAGTTTTTTGGTATTAGGTTTTTTATAGATGGTATTCAAATAAAAATTTGAAAGGGATAATATTATGAAGGATGGTCCTTGGTTTATGGGTAATGCATAATGGTATTCATGAGCATGGACACCAAGGATTGGCCCACATCAAAAATATATCCAAGGCACCCCTCCATGGATACAAATTTTCTATGAAAATCTAGATGAAAGAAATTTTATGCTTAGTTGATTATTCCTTAGGAGAGTTTGTTCATTACTCAAACCTTGCAAAGACATAGGCAATTGATGTAGGAATTTATTTTAAGATTGACCTAAGAAAGTTGATTAGGCACACTATTAGATTGTGCTCTATTTTGGATGAATGGAACTAGCAATTAGATTACAAATATCTTTCGAGATTAGATGTTTTGGATGTAAAAAATTGGGGCATATCACTAAGAATTATGCATTCAAGGGCTTAAGAAAAGAGGAAGGGTTTGCATAACAAAATTCACCCCAAATCAAGGCTCTATATAGGAAAAAAAGATTCTCCCTTACTCTAAAATTTTAAGGTCCAAGTGGGGGAGATAAAAATATTAAAAGGGATGAGATTAAGGAAATTCACTCCAAATAAAGAGACTTGGAAGAAAATGGTAGCATGGAAATGAATGGACCAAAGGTTCTCCTAGATTTAGAGAATCATAATCTTTCAAATAAAGAGCAAAGGGGTAGTCCCTCCCCATTAATATAAGGACAATATTAAAGGAGAAAGTGAGTGATGTTGAATCTAGCCAAGTTGTTGTTGAAGACTAAAAAGTCATGGAACATTGCCACTAGAACAAAAAAAAAGATTGGAGGAAAAAACCATATAATCATGAATGTTAGAGGTTTCAATGCTAAAGGTAGGAATACAAGCACTTTGAAAGAAAATTAAAGGACTTTGAAGACTTGTAGAATGGAACACTAGAATCAATGAAGTTTTTAAATATTGGGGGTAAGCACCTCCCTATGGGAAAAATCTTAATGAATATTATAAGTTGGAATATTTGATACCTCAATGGATCAAACAAATGTTGGTTGTTAAAATGGCTAATAAAGACATAGCATCCAAATATTCCAATTATTCAAATAACTAAGATCAAAGGTGAGAATCTTAAGTAATTTATCCCAAGACTATGGAAGAATGGATAATACATTGCAATAGACATTAGAGGCACAATTGGTGGTCTTGTTGTCTCATGGAATAAACTTTACTTTTTTGGTTTACTTATTCAAGGCACTCCACCTTGTCTTTATATTGGTTTCAAGAATCTATGGGACAACCAATAGTTGATCATATTTAGTGTATATGGTACTAACCAATAATGAGATAGGGTTAGGACGTGAAGTTTCAAGAAAGTCAACAAAGAAAGAAATTGGATTGTAGGGGGATAATTCAATGCCATCTTGTCCATGGAGTATAAGAAGGGTGGATAAGTTATATATAATTTAGGGTCATAATTTTTTAGGATTTTATGTAAATATTTATCTTTAGCAAACATTATACCTAAATCTTGTTGGTTCATCTAGAATAATAGGATAAGTGAAGAGAATATATTGAGTATATTAGGTAGATATTTTTTAAATTGAAATGGATGTTGGAAGTTGATATTTTTCACTTTGAGGTTGTTTGATTTGGGGGATCAAAATATTGACCAATCTCTATTTATATTAATAGAAATATGAAACCAAAATGAATTCCCTTCGAAATGGAGAAATTTAAGTACAAACATCGGGGTTTTGAGGATGTTCTCGTAAGGAGTGGTGGAATAATGAGGTGAGAGGCTATAAGAGATATATTGTTTACCAAAATTGTTAGAAACTAAGAATGAGTCAAAACTATGAAAAATCTATTTGAAATTAAAATAAAAGTGGAATCTAATTTAAGAGAGGTGGAAGAAAGCTATTGTGGAGAAATGTTACACACTAGATATTAGGGAGGAAAGAAAAGATCCTATTGGAAGATCAAAAAGAATTTTAAAAATGGAGGGGATTATATAACAACAAAATCTAGGTTCAAATGGTTAAGGGGGAGGAATCATAATACCAACATTTTCCATTTGGCCACCAAAATGAGGAGGTAAAATAATATAATTTCGAGTATTTAGCTCCTTGTCGACTCTATAGTGAAGGATGCAGAGGCAATAATAAATGAAGGTAAGAAAATCTTCAAATAATTGTTGGATAATGCCCTCATGGTGGACCAAATGGTGCAAGATGTGTAATTTGGAAACATCCCTAATTTGGTTAGTTTTTCATAAAATAAGGAATTGTTAGCCCCTTTTTTAATAGGGGAATTTTTTTTTTACTTTTTACTAGGGATTTGGAAATCTTCTAGTCTCGATGGGTTTCAAGTGGAAAATTTTTATGGATATTCAGATATTGTGGGGGTGAGGCATATAGAAGGTTGTAGATGAATGCAGAAGTAGAAGATCTATCTTAAAAGAATAGAAATCTACCTTCACGTTCTGCATTCCTAATAATAAAGCTCCTAAGTATTTTGATGAATGTAGATTTATTGCTCCATGTGACTTCATCTATAAAACTATTATAAAGACAATGACTTTCAGACACAAGAAGTATCTAGAGAGCCTCATATCTAGAAAGAAAATCGGATTCCTCAGAGGGAGGTAGATATTATATCAGACAATCATACCTCATCAAAATTTTCATTCTATTAAGGAGAGGAAGAAGGAAGATGTGGTAGTCAATTTATATATGGACAAGGCTTATGAAAGGGTATCTTAAGATTTCCTCATTTGAGTGATGTATAAATTTGGACTTAGTGAGGCTTGGTACAATTGGGTATACAACTATATTTCATCCACCACTGATGTTGAGGTGTTGCCGCAAAATCCTTTAGTGCCAAAAAAGATTCGAGGCAAGGAGACCCCTTTTTGTCTTTCTTATTTCTCATTATAGTCAAGGTCTTTGGTAGATCTTTGAAGAAGGAGGTTTAAAAAGGTTGCAAGTTTTGAGAGGGATGAAATTTCATCTTGATGATCAATGAATGGTCGAAGATGATAATCCTTGTGATGAAAGATGCAGATTGCTTGTAGATGTGAAAATGAATAGGAAGAATGCTCTTATATAGGGTTCTCAAGGTATTTTGCTAATTAGGCTGATCTCCAATAGTCAAATTGGTACATTGTGATCCAAAACCAATAGGAGGGAAATGTACACCAACCTATTCAACATTGGGTCCAATTTGGAAGGACAAGAGCACTCCAGGCACCACTATCCTAGGACAATGGCATCCCAGGCGCCATTGTCCACCCAAAACTAGGTAAATAGGTTGTATTTGGTGTACACATAGCCCAACGTAGAGGTTTAAACCATCATGTGAATAGATGACATTAGTTTTGAGGTGAAAGGATAGAAATAGGCTTGGATGAGAGCTAAAACAAATGACATTAAGATAGGGGCACAAAAAGTGGTGTAAATTATACAGGGTTACAATTTACAACACTACATGAAGCTTTAAAGAAGCAAGATGCATTAAAAATGTTTTGGAGCGGTATGAGTTGGTGATCAATCAAAAATTTAATACTACTAAATCTTTTTATTTATTTTTGAAATAAATATGCTTGGAAAGACTAGAGGTACAAAGAATCTTAGGTTATGAAATAGATAAATTGTCCAAAAGATAACTTAGCATACCTTTAATTGATAAGAAGTCTTCAAGAGTGAAATGGAAGAGTATCATTGATTGTATGTAGAGGATTCTCTCTTCTTGGAAGGGAAAGGTGGCTCTCTTTGGCTATTATAATTTCTCTTATTAAGGCCTCTCTGATTGTGGTTTCCATTTATACCATGTCATTTTTCTAGATGCCAACTAAAATAGATAAGACTATTTAGTCCACTTAATGGATCTTCTTATGTCATGGTAATAAAACCCTTTTTAAGTTCAATCTATTCAAATAGGCTAATGTACGTAGACTTCTAAGCTATAAAGGATTGGGTTTTAGAAATTAAAAAATATATATGAATATAGATTTAGGGGCCAAACTATCTAAATTGTGGAGAAAGATAATTCAAGCAAAATACCCCCAAAATGTTACATATAATCTCTTCAAAAATATCCATCCTTTGGGTTCTAATGTTTGAAATTTTCTTAGTGTAGAGGGGAAAAAGTGAACCACTATGATAGGTGGGTGAACACCAGTTGAGGACTCACTATTCAACCTCTCCACATAGGATGCAGTACAAAGTATATGAAGTTATCAAGTATCCCTTAGATGATATTGAATGTGTCACAGAGGTAATCTGATGCAACTCCGTGATGCTTTACCTAGGGATGCATGAGCGAGCCTTGGACAATAGCACGATGTGATGGTGTCCTTTATGGATAGGGTCATAGAGTTCATACAAAAAATGAAGTGTGACAAAAATGCATATAAATGATAGAAATAAAGTAAATAACATTGTGAAAAGGATGAAGAACACAAATGGACACTGAGAGGGGGGTGAACCAGTGTATTTTAAATTTTTGCAACTATGTGAGCAAATACTGAAATTCCAAATTAATTAAGAACACACAAATCAAACCATAACACCAGATTTACGAGGAAAACCCAATATGGGAAAAACCTCAATGAGAGTAGTTGTTGGAGTCTACAGCTCCAATCCAGCCTCACAATGAATAACAGATTACAATGTTTAGGGCACCAACCCAAGGAGCACCTAATCTGAGCACCCACTCAGAGATTTACAAAGATTATCAAAGTTTACAATGCAGTGATAAAACCTTGTTACAAATGAGTTTTGTAACACTTACAGATTTCTCATATCTTGAGAATGGATTTATCCACTTGCTGAAGTTCTTCCTCTGTTTCTTCTTCTTCTTCTGTCTGGTTGTCTTCTTCTCTTTGCTACTCCATCACCTTGTAGAATGTTCTATCTTTTTTGTTTACTGTCTTTCTGCTTTTGTAGCTTCTTCTACTTCTATTGGTGGTAGCTTGCTCTACTTCACCCACTCACTCAACTCAAAGTAAAAAATTTATTTCTACCTCTACATCTGTCTCGACAACCACTCCTACCATAGTCAAATATCATTAAATATGCTACATGATTTGATTTTCTCTGTACACCTAAGATTTTCCTTCCAAAGCTAAAAACCAAATATTTTATTCAGTTATGTTGTCTTGGAGATTTCTACTGCAAGAGATTTTATTCTCTATCCTAAATTTGATCTCAGATTGGTTGTCTGCATTAAATGCATCATTTTTGTATTCAGATCATTCTTTGTACTTAGATTAATAAGTTTAGTAATCTTCCTCTTCCCGAAGAGATCTAATATTCTTCCTCGAGCCACACAAACAACCTACAACACAGTCACCATTAATGCATTATCCATCCTCCTATTTTGATCAATTCAATATCAGCTACCTCCACAAAACAAATCCTTAGTTGGTAGTCTGCAACACTCTGGAAATAGGTGAATCAAATTATCATTCCCTTGTGCACACTCAACAAGAACCACGTCATCAAAATGACGTTCAAATCAATGTCAAACAATGGTCAATTGCCACGTTAATCGTCATCATTACCAACATGCAAATTGTGTGTCACAATCTTCACATTTGGCTTTCAAGTGCTTGGTCAACATTGGTCAACCATAGTCAACCTTCCACGTGGACTATCAGATTGCACAAAGCCATCGAACTACATACTGTGACTAACTTTCATGTTATGCGTATCTTAGATATGTCTACGGGATGGCGGGAGCCACTAACTACTTTCTCTTTGTTAGCCTGTACCATCATTCTCAAACCCCTTTTCCTTGTGCGAGCTAGCCAGATGCACTATTTTCAATTTGTCTTGCCCTGCAAGAGTTCCATCCTCTAGTTATTGGCATTGCGGGATAGTGGGGAATGTATCTCCTTCACTTGTGTTATCCCGCAAGGTCATCTTCAATTTTGTTTTACTCATGCGGGCTAGCGGTATGTATTAGCCATCCTGCTTCTTGATGCCTCGCAAACTCATTTTTGTCTATGCTTCCCAATCCTAGGATAGCGGGGACACCATTTACTTTGTTCTTACTTACCCTACATGACTATTTTGCTTTGGTCATTCTAGTTACGGGATAGAAGGATCCTTCTCTTCTTTCACTTTCTTATCCCGCACAACCATCACTTCTCACATTTTGACGACGCGGGATAGCGGGGATCCTCTATCCTTCCATCTATTTCTTATCCCGCATGACCAATTTGTTTTCGTTATCAGTGATGCGGGATGGCAGGGAGCCTCATGCTTCACTATTATGTTATCCCGCAAGATATTTTTGTTGCAGTTCATCTTGTTGCGAGATAGCGGGAGCTACCTCTTACCTTTATCCTTGTTAGCTCGCATGGTTATATCACCCTGGCCTTCTACGGTGCTAGGTAGCGAGATACACCATTTGCCTCTGACTTTGTTATCTCGCAAGGTCTCTTTCCTTCACTCGAACAGACCGCAAGATCCCACATACATACATGATCATCTTGATAGACCAATGCCAACTGCCAGGTTGACGTCAAAGTGCACGATAAGGAGGGACCACTCGACACAAACTACTTGTCGCCAAGACATGGTGACCACTACACTGAAGACAAATTTTGTCGGTATAGCAATGAAGCCCAATGAAGAAAGAAGATGGTTTTTCAGAATCGCCATCTTACACCAAAAAGCATTGTCGCTAAGACAGAAGCCTTGTCTCATCGAAAAACTGTCATCGAAGGGATTCCTCAGCAACCTACATCATTTGTGTAGCATAACACGACGTGTTATGCATAACTGCATAACTTGAAAGTTATGCACTTATCTTATCTTTGTGTTATGCACACCTACTACCTACTTCTTTGCAACCTCTTGTCATCCATGTTACTCTTGTTGACATAAATGACAACAATGCCAACAAAGGAAAGTATGACTATTTGTGAAATGATTGAAGATAAAAGGAAAGAAATCTCACAACCAGTCCACGCTTGAATCCTCCAACTAGCTTCTTGAATCAACTCAACAACATGAACAAAAAGAAAACAAAGACAAAAGGTTCTGGTTGTATTTTAGAGGCATACCATAGTCAGACCCCTGCTTTAGTATTTCCACCTCCACGAACAACCAAGATAGATAGACAAAAAGATAATGGAAAATAATAGATAAATGATATAAGAATGACAATTGATAATATGTTATGGAGATAAGAAAAAGGAAGAAGAAAACTCCCCTTCCACACCCAAGGTGAGAAGTTTTCTAGATGGAGAAGAAGAAGAAGTGGGTCTTCCTTGGAGCACAATAATTGTAGCAAGGTAATAGATCCAAATATGCAATGAAAGAGAGCTTCTAGACAAGTGTGGATTCAAGAAACCAATAGATTGATTGAATGAATAACCAAAGAGATTGCATGAGTTATTAGAGAGAAAAAATGGACTTTCAAGGTGAATATATGCATCTTGGGATGAAGGTGAATGTTGATGGATGCATACAGAGGTGTTATGAGCATCTTCTAGGCACAGGCGTAACACTCAAATGACCACCTTTAGACTATCAAATTCGTTGGATGCTACCATGGTGCACGAACATCTTTTCGACGCACTAGTGTCTATGAGTCAAATAGTTAATATGGTTGGGAAAAGGACAACACATATGGTGATGGGGCAAGTGAGATGGACAAAAGGACAAGGTTTTTAAGGAGTTCTCGAATTAGCATAAAGAGGAGGTGCTTATGTAGCATAGAATTACACGAATTGTAATTTATGATACTACATTTTTACCCCACTTTAGCAGCCATATCATTATTATAAAAATTGCGAGCTAACATAGAGATTATCGAGATTTGAAGGGGAAGCAAAATCATCTACCTATGTGGAGATGCCTTGAAGGAAGAGTTCTAAATCTTTGAAAAGATGTTGTTGGGCTATTCCATCAAAAAAATGTTAGCTTCAGACACACATGTTAGATGAAAAAGTGAATAACATGATAGTAAAGGCACTGAGATAACATATAATGATAAAAAGATAAATAGATCTCGTCAGTGTGGGTAGCATGTTGAGTTAGATAGTCATACAATAGGTCAATTTTAGATAGAGTGGATTGGCCCCCACAAAAGGTGATAAGATCCAATGGTTTGTCGCCCACCAAGGCAAATAAGATAATGGTTTATAGATTTCTCCAATATGGGTAGCAAGTTATGCTAGATAGCCATACGATAGGATGACCTTAGATCAAGTGGATTGGATCCCACTAATAGGAAAACAAGATAATGGTTTTCATCGATAAGGGTAGAAAATTATGCTAAATGGACATACGATGGAGAAAACTTGGATCAATTGGATTGGTCTTGACTAATAGGAAAACACGATGATAGATCAAGTGGTTTGACCCCCACTAATAGGCAAACAGAATAGTGGATCAAGTGGTTTGGGCCCCACTAATAGGAAAATAGGATGATAGATCAAGTGGTTTGGCCCCCACTAATAGGCCAACAAGATGATGTAAAATGTAGATATGATGATGCAAAAATGCAAAAATATGAAAGCACGAGAAGCCCCCTCTTAGAATGGTATGTGTGAGACACATGTCATTCTAAGGAGAAGGGATGTTGTGGCACATAAATATAACAAGATATTTTCGTGGAATGCCACCTTGCAACAAATTACACATAGCACCAACAACATCAACAAAAACATAAGGGCACAGGGGGATCTGCTAATTCGGTAACAAAACCCATAGCAATGGAAATAGATGATATATATAGTTGTGTATGGGTGTTTCATCACACAACCAAACTTTATGGATCATACGAAGAACACATGAAGACAAAGAAAATAAAAACTGAGTCAACATGGAAGAGAGCCTAAATACCCCCAAAGCTTAACATCATCCCTGATATCAAAAAGAAAGATACAATAGATAGAAGAAGTGCTATTGAAAAATAAAATAAGATGACGATAAAAAATCCCCTATTTACAAGCACCTACAAAGTGAATTGGGTCCTTTAGGAGAGCACATAACATATAAAGATAGATAGCCTCTCATTTCGAAGTACCAATAGGGTAAATTGGGTCCTTTGAGAGGGGAAAAACATATAAAGCAAGTACGAGGGAACACAAGCAAACATGCTCTAATGTACAAGATAAAGAAAAAGAGATGTTGATCTACAAGTCATCCACCAACAAGTCATTGTCCTCCCAATCTTGATCATATGGGGAGGGATATTGATACTGAAGGGGGATAAGTGCAAGGGGAGCGCTTAGTGTGGCACCAACAACAAGGGCTAGGGATGAAGCAACTTCCATATTTTTGTCGAAGAACCCTTGGGAGGAGGGGATAATCAATCACGTAAAGATCGTCGATAGTGCCTAGATATCCTCTAAGGAGTCAAATGGACAACTCTCATCAAAGGAAGCAGGTGACTTGGCCTGAGGTGGAGGAACAAGAGTTGTATTGTTAAACTCTGAAAGAGGGGCGAAAATGAACTCTGGAGAAGGTAGAATCTCCTTAACAAAGTAAATAGAAGTAGATAAGGAAACTAAAACCAAAATAGGTAAAGACACAGAAATCAAAGGCACCGAAGTTGATTTTTGACAACAAAACTTGGGCACAAGGCCTTGCTCAAACTTCTACTTTGGGTTTTGCAAATTTAAAGACCTTTAATCAACTGTAGCGAGTTTCAGTACCCTAGGAAAACTAGGATGTAGAGACGACGATGAAGCAAGCAAAGCAAACAGGCCTGCATTGGGCACCACTTGTGTATTAAGCATATTCATAGGCTAGGAGAATGGAGGAACATTTGGCAAGGGGGTGATCAAGGGAGGCTCCAAGGAAGGAGCGATGAAAACCTACACCTGTTTAGGGTGAGACTAGTCAACAGTCCCTAAAGTGGATGGCAACAGGACAAAAAATGAAGTAGAAACAAGATCAACAGGTTTGGAAACAAGCACAAAAGTGGTAGGTATAGACACCATCAATTCACTCGCGGTAATCACAACAGCTTCATGCTCATAGAAGATCAAGCACCAATGACGCTTGCACTGACACACTTGCACTCACATTCTTGCTAATTACAGCGTAGATGGGGTACTAGAACAAAAGTTTGGGAAGGCTTAATAGCATCATGATCCATAGGAGAAGCCTCTAGAGCCAAAACTGATGAAGAAAAAGGCCCAACCAATGAAGCAAGAGGTGCAGCAAACATTGGTTTCATGTTCATAGCCATGGAAGCCCTTCCTCATTTTGCTCAAGGAAAAGTTAGAGGAACAAGAGGCACCTTCAGAGGCTATTATGTGGGTGCCAGTAGAGATGAATGAACATGAAGCGAACATCTACCCTTATCATACCAGGTAGGACAAGGGATGTCAACAAGGATAGAAAGCTCAAAGGGAGGGCGGAATGCAAATCGTGACAGCATGGATGCCTTTCCTTTATCTATGCCAGGTACAGATGCGGGAAAAGGAAGTTCCACTAGGGATTGTGTGGTCTTAAGTGGGAAAGGAGGTATACCCTGAGGGACAAGTTTAACCTCGACCCCTGATGAAGAAGGGGCATAAGGTACTACCCTCTCAAGCACATGAATAGACAGGGCAGTGATAGGTGTAGGAGGAGGCAAGGAAACTACAAGTTGAGCTGATGAAGAGGCCAATTATCTTGTCTTATATTTATAATATGTTATATACAATAAATCTCCATGTGGATTCATGTTCCCAATCCAAGTAGGCCAAAAATGGTATAAGAAAAAATGCCCATGAGAAATCAGTGGTTGAAATATAGTGTCTTGGATAGTATGCACTATGCCCTCATGATTAAACTTCAAATATTTATGAGCTACCGAAGGTATTGCTTCCATGGAAAATAGATAGGGGATACCTTGCTTAACCTAGAATAGGTTTGATTCAAGAATGACAACAATGGTGGTGGAAACCACTTTGGGTCCCATAAGGACCGTTAAAGTGGTATTGCTAAGAGCCGAGATGGAAAGCTCATCATGTGTGACAAAGGCATAACACTCATTGTATCTCACCCTATGCCAACCATTAATGAATAAGGATTCCTCTATAATGACATCAACTTAGCATGTGTGATCTACCATCACACCTATGACAATGCAATTGTTGATCTTGGTTGGGATGTATAATGAAGTAGGCTCCTCGCTATAGGGAGCATCCAAAGGTGTGAACGATATTTCCTTGTTTTGCGCCTTCTAGCTAGGGGGAAAGATAGGAGTCATAGTGACCATGTTGACAAAGGACCCACCACTCGACTTGGGGTTTGAAGATACAAAAATAAAATTAGATGAATGAGGTGGAAGAGGATTGCGATAAATGTGCAATTCAATGTTTGTCTTATCCACAAACTTATTAGCTTTTTGTTTTCACTCATTAACCCGGATGGCATCGCTATGTGTATAGTATTGTACCAAATGTCTAAGGTGGATACAACACTTAGTATCATGTCCAAGCACACGATGGTACTAATAGAATTTAGAGCCATCATACCATTTAGGATATCATCTACTATTAAACAATGGTCAAGTTTTAGGGAGAGGTACGAGGTTATCTTTCAACAACTTATGCATGATGCTAAAGTAGGAGTTGGTCAACTTTGTGAAAATGTGATTTCATGGTAGCTCCTATGTGGATCTCTTAGTAACTTGAGGGACTGAGAACACATTCACCACCACCTTGTTCTTTTTATACCCTCCTTAAAAAGAGTCTCCACAAGAGCTTGAGGAATATTCCCCAAAGTGAGTCATCATGTGCTAATAATCAGTATCTGCAATTCATAAATTGGTAAAAATTGAATAATTATTTAAATCTAATTTCTTCCTTAGTGTTGGCTATAGATTCTCAATAAATAATCTCTGTAAAATTCTATCTGGTAGGGAAAAAGGGATCTTGGTGGAAATGGATTGATATCATGAGATAAACTCTATCACCTTCTTGTTGGGCTTTTGTTTACAATGAACCAAGTCTACTACAATGACCTATCTTCCAATGTTTGCTTGAAACCTCATACGAAAAGCATCTATAAGTTGATCAAACAACCGAATGGAATAACCAAGCAGTGAACTATACCATTCCAACATGGTTCCTTTGAGGGACTGAGAGAATAGCTTAAGTAGCACAAATTCCAAATTATGGTAATTGATACAAATGGTCATTAAAGAGTTTATGTGCACATTTGGATCTCCTTCTCTACTATATCAATCGAATTTCAGATATTCAACTCCTTGAGGGGTGATTGTATTTAGAATAGTCACATCAAGTGGGATGCAATGATAATAAGTGGGAAGGGATGATTGATTAGAAGAAAATGTCAAGTTAGTAAATTGTTGTTGCAACTATCCCATATTTTACAATATGGTGCTATGCATAGGATTATATGGTGGAGGAGGAGGAGGAGGTGGAAGTGGAGCAGTACTTCCTCCACCACCATCACCAGAACTATGGCCACCACTACCAATAGCACTAGAAGTAGGTCCAGAAGTAGTAGAGGTCATTGTTATCCAAGCATACCCAAAGGGCATGTGTGAGACATTCAATTTAGGTATCCTATATCCATTGACATATGGATCGGTAGTAGGTTCAGTATTCACCATATGGATCATTGCTTGAGGGATATTGACACCAATCTATGGGCAAGTGGTGTGAGATTGATAATCCTGAAGAATGACATCAACGAGTGGTACATGATATTTAGCAATCATACAAATAGCCCTTAACACTTCCAAGCCTTTCTTATTTGAGATTAGAATGTCTCTTAGATGATGAATAACAAAAGAAGCTTGAGGAAGGATATTTTCTCAGTCAAGAAACCTTTGAAGCCCTCGAAGTTCCTCTCAAGAGAATGAACCTGGTTGAATGGAACATCAAGAGAAGATTCATGATCGACAACAAATGGAGACCAAGGGGAACTATTCGTAGGAGTATTATTTTGTGAATTATGTGTAGAGGAACAAGGTTAAGAAGCAAAGAAATCATTTGAATCTGGTGAATTTGTGAACATCGGCCCTAGCCGAGTCAAGCTGTAACGATCCTGAGGGATGCTCTTTCTAACAATCCTTCCAACAACTCTAGTAGTTGTCTGGGTTGTGAAGATCATAGACAAATCACATGCTGACAATTCAAAATGAGTGAAGAATAAAAATGAAATTTTATTTCACATCGGGTTCACCAAAATGTAGAGGGGAAAAAGTGAACCACTTTGATAGGCGGGTGAACACTAGTCGGGGACTCACTATTCGGCCTCTCAACTCAAGATTAAGTAAAAAGTATATGACTATAAAGTACCCCTTAAATGACACTAAACGTGTCACAAAGGTCTTCTGATGCAACTCTATGACACTATGCCTGGGGATGCATGTGTGGGTCTTAGATTACAATGCGACACATTGTCGTCCTATACAAACAAAGTCATAGAGTTTGTATAGAAAATGGACTGTGATAGAAACGTATCTAAATGACATAAAAAATTAATTAATAGTGTGAAAATGAAAGTACAACTATCTAAGAAATGATGGAAGAGAAAAGGAAAGAAATCTCACAATCGATCCACGCTTGAAGCCTTCAGCTAGCTCCTCAAATCAACTCGACAACCTGCACACAAAGCAAACAGAGACATAAGGTTATGGCTATGTTTTAGTGGCCTACCATAGTCAGACCCCCACTTTGGTGTTTCCACCTCCAAATATAGCCAAGATTGATAGACGAAAATATAATGGAAAACAATAGATAAATGATATACCAAAGATAATTCATAATATGCTACAAAGATAGCAAAAGAAAGAGGAAGAAGAAAACTCCCCTTCCACACCCAAAGCGAGAAGCTTGCTAGATGGAGATGAAGAAGTTAGTCTTCCTCAATGCATGATAATGGTAGCAATGTAAGAGAGTCAAGTATGCAATGAAAGAGATCTTCTAGACAAGTGTGGATGCAAGAAACTAGTAGAGTGATTGAATGAGTGATTAGAGAGAAAAAATGGACTTCCAAGGGAAAGATATGCATGATAGGATGAAGGTAGATGTCAGTGGACTTGTACAGAGGCATTATGAGCATCTTCCAGGTGCACGCATAATACTCAAGCAACCACCTTCAGACTACTAGATTTGCAAGATGCTAGCGCAACGCATGGATGTCTCTGTGGTGTGCTAGTGTTTATGACTAAAACAGTCAATATGGTCGGGAAAAGGAAAACACAGATGGTGATGGAGCAAGTAAGATGGACAAAAGGACAAGGCAGTTAAGGAGTTCTCCAATCATCGTAAAGCAGAGGTGTTTACGTAGCATAGAATTACACGGGGTGTAATTAATGACACTATGCTTAGATCATGTGTGAATATTATTTCCTTCAACACTAAGTGGAATTTGGGTAATAGGGAATTTTTGTTTTTGGTAGGATTGCTAGCTCAAAGAGAAAGCTTTAAAGGACTGACCTTCCTATTAATGTCTAATTTCACATTTTGAGGAAGTTGAGGGGAAACGAGTGATAGACCATATTATTTAGAGGCACAATTAGAGAGGATGAACAATCCTAGTTGCTTTGATAGTTGAGTTGAAATATGATAATGTAGATAAATTAGAGAGGTGGCCTACTTAGATGAAATAAATAAAGATCAGATGGTTTGGGGTGGATAGGGTAATGGTGGGCTCTTTATTAGTGTTACCTTTAGAGCATATTTCAATTAAGAAAATTACAATATTATTAGGTCCTCTAAGAGAATATAGAATAAGAAATATATTCTTAAAGCTAATGAATTTCTAAGATTGTATGGAACCATAAAGCACTCATGTGGGCTAGATTGTAGACCTTAGCAAGGAAGGATCCTATTGGCACTTAGTCATCATAGGCTTGAGATGAATTATAACTTTCATATGAATCCTAACCATCATGAGCCCAAGTATATGTTCTTTAAAGCACGAAGGAAAAATCACATATGCTACCATGTCATAATCTCTCGTTGTTCATGGGTTTTTCAAGTGTGGAATCACTATTAACATCTATATGCTATATCAACCACATTTCAATCCTTAAGCTTTATATATGGTATATAAGGGTGAAAAAGGGAATAGGCAAGACTAAGACCAATATCCTCATTCAACTAAGCATTCAAATAAAAAGCCACTAAAGGAGTAATATTGCTTGACTAAACTCTTATCTACGAGAGTCAATCAATCCCTCGGGTCTTTAATTCATTTGTTGCTCTGAAAGTTTATTTGATTGATTCTTGAAATACAAAGTAACTAGGATCTAAACATGCATGGATAGAAAACTGAATTGTTAAAATTATTTGATACAAAAATAGGAACTTTAGAACATGTACAAAAATGGAATGGAAACTCAAAATTGCACCTGTATCTAAAAACTAAACTAAAACTAGATTGATGATGTTGACTAGAATGCCTTTGTCCTTCTAATGAATTTCTACACACTAATTTGGATTTAGGTCTCTGAAGACAATACACTAGCACTCTATCAACTTTTAGATTGAACTGGGAAGACAATGGCACCCAGAACACCCTTGTCTAAAATAATGGTATCTAGAACACCCTTGTCTAGGTGCTTTTGGATGAGCTTTGGAGGTATTGTATGTCTTTGGAACCTGAGTGCCTTTCAATTTTTCATCTTTGTCTAGAACCTATAGTTGAATCTACAAGATAGAAAGAAGGTGTGGTTGTGGCTAAATAGGCGGTTTCCTTAGTCAAGCCCTTGTTTTGGTAATTTCTACCTCTACAAATAGCCGATATTTAAATTGGAAAAATATGTGCACTCTTGAATCTTAAGTGTGTCTAAGATTTCTATGAGATAAAGTGCATTAAATGTAAAATACAACTCTACTCAAATGTGTTAGAGAAAACCCCTAAATGATATGATTGAATGAAAATTGTAAACTAATTTAATATTGCATGATTCACGTAACATGAAATGACAAAAGTTATATCTAAAGCTTAATTGCAAAAATATGAGAACAAAATGAAATCATACCCAACCCATTAGGGAGAGGTACAAGCCAATCATCAGTTAGTGATTCCCTATCATCCTCCAACATCTCTTGAAGCTTCTATCATGATGAATGAACTTGAATGAGGACATGATATTCGTTATTTTGTCTTTGAATTTGCAAATTTGGAACTTCACATAAGGTAGTAATAATGCATCATAAGGATAACATCTTTGCTTTATTGATGTATATCACAAATGAGGAAAATGACTTATATGTGAAATTCTAACTTTGAAGTCATACAAGATCGACTTAGAATTCTCACTTTTTTGCATCAAGGATAGTTTTGGAAATGGAAAGACTGACTCTTTACTGTCCCAAAATTTTAGCCAGAAAGCATTGGACATATTCACTTCCTCTGAAATCATATTGACACTTTAGGCCCAAAATTTTAGGGGTGTGAGATAATAGGGTCCTAATTTTAGAACTATGCCTTATATGAAAATTTATATAAAGTTTAAGTGGGGGAAAAGTTGTTTTGGAATTTGAAATTAAATAGGGTAGGACTTATAAGAATTAAAATGATAAGAGATACCCACATACCTAAAAGTATGGCCCTAAATAAGAGTGTAATGATATTTCAATTAAGAGAGGACTCAATTTCTTGAATTAATCATCGATTAAATGCATATAAAGGTTCTATAATGCATGGTAGAATGGGGCACACTAAAATGAGTGCTAGGAGAGTGTGAAATTGCACACCTAATTAAAGGTGTACAATTTATGATGCTATAGTTATACCCCAATTTATGTGCATATGCAATCTTAAGTATAGAGAAGTAAATGTTCATTAAAAATGATATTTCCAAAGGTGTTAAACAAAGCCCCCAGTGTAGCAAAACCTGCAATACAATGTTAGGAATTGCATTCTACAAAACCACTATGTCAATCAAAATCAAATCACTTAGAAAGGTTACTAAGAGTGATAAAATTAGAGGGTATCTATATGCCCCCTATTTTTACTTACTAATTAGGAGGTAGAAATAGGGTATCATGTTTACCACTTTGAATTCTGAAAGGTAGGCGATGACAAATTCTTTCAATGAGATTTGAAGTGAAATCCAAACTACTCGAAGATGATTTGAGAAGAAATAAGTCCAAATCATGATTCCAACACAATAAACAACATGCAAATTATAGTCTTCTAGCTCAAGATATGAAAGGATTAGTGACTTGTACAAAATTAGGTGTTGAGAGAGAAACATGCCTGTAAATAGTGAAAATCCATTATTCACTTGTCTTGTTCATCTATTTATCTTTAGTGTAAAAGGGTCTACTGGGGTCAAGATGTCGAGTAGACAAACACATCAACATATAACAAGGATGGAGGTCTTGAGGAAATTGGTTAAGGAGGGTGGATAGATACATGAGGTGGGACATCTAACTTTGCCCTGCATTTAAATGTGTTAATATCAAAGCTTTATTTCTATATGTAACTCTAGGTTGTGACGTGGACCCCCCAAAACTAGGCACCATGGTCCCATTTGGGTACCATGCTCCCATATGGGTGCCATGGTCCCACAATAGAATCCATGAGGCACATAGTGGTTACAATAGTGATGATTAATACCAAAATTATTGATAAAAGTTGTTGACTGTTGTGTTTACATGCACTTCCATTGATGTGAGAGTATATAGGTAGCCAAACTTACACATATATTCATATTCATATTGGATATCTTGCTTTAGAGGAATGGATGTTGCTCTAGGATGTAGGACTTGATTGGGTATATCACATGCCCAATATGAAATATAATGATGCAATGTTGATGGCCTTGATGAAGCAGTGGGATGCAAAAATATGTACATTACATCTTGTGATAAGAGATATGGTGATCACATTGGTGCATGTGTATCACATTTTGTGACTTTTGATACAAGATCATATCGTGAGACTAGATGGACAATTCTCCCCTACCATAGTAGTAGAGGGCCAAATATAATTTATTCATTGGGCCACACCCAAGTACACGAGAGTTTAGATTTTTATACATTGGTTTCCACATACTACCAAAGACATTATCTTCTTTGAAGATACCTATCATTTCCATAGCTCTAGCCATCACACCAGATGGACAAGGCACTCACCTTCTAGGAGGCTGTGTTCATACCATACAAGAGATGGAGGAGAATCAAAAAATTTATGCATGGGACAAAGTATGCTTGCATATATCTATTATGACCTCGGTAAGCATGTGTATTATGAGGGGAAGAGTTTGATGACATGCACTCTCATCTAGGTATGGATATTTGAGCACATAGCATGCACCAACCCAGTGGGATTTCCTATGAATATCTCTTCGAAAAGCCACAAGAACATGTATACCCATGTGGGAGACCTTGGTAGAGACAAGATTGGTTATATTGAATAGTTTCTTTTGATCGTCTAGAGTCCACAAACTCCACTAGGAGGCCCAATAGGTGTATGATGCAGTGGCTAAAATAGAATACAAAGTTGAGGAGCATGCAACAAGATCATTTGTTTTAGGGTTGTTTTAGCTAAATTATTGTTCCATTTTATTATGATTAAGTGATATGGCAGTTTGGCTAGATACAAGGTGTTCCCACTACAGTACTTGTGTACCTATTGTAGTGGTGAAAATTAGGGTTTTGCCAATTAAGGTAACAAAACCACTAACTTTGCTTAAGAGACCATTAAATTGAAATAGGGTTGAATCCAATAGGTCTAGCCTCAATCCAACTAGGGAAAGGGCTGACATTTCTGATTAAATTTACTTAATTAGAGTTTGATTCCCTCTTTCTAAGTTGAATTGTCAAAATGTTGAAATTAGTGTAAATAGATGATTATTGAAGGAATTGGGCATAAACAGTGAGATAAAGTCATCGTACAAAGACACCAACCTAGATTTGAGCAAAAGAAGATGTTTCGGATCTATTCCCAGAAGTTCGGCCTAATTTTTTGGGACTAGGGCTCATCAATTCACCATGGTCCTCTGAATTTCTCACTGTCAAAAGGTGAACCTATCTGCCTTTATGAATCCTGTAGATCCTCCCTGATGCAACTTTGTACTTGTTTCCCACACACAGAAAGAAGGGGGAAATTGTTGAGAATATGGGTTTGCTAAGTCAAACCTCAGTTTAGGAATAATGCAAATACTGAAATAAATGCTAGATAGATATACCTCAGACCTGCACTTACTGATGATGATGCTCTGCTCTTTGAATGTAATCACATATGTTGCATGAAATAACATGGACATGACAAAACCCTAATCACACACACATGCTTACATAAAAATTGACATGACTTTGCTCCACAACAGATGAATGAGGAATATGCAGTCTTGAAGATCTCTAAAAATGCTTGATTAATGCTTCATGGATGCAAGAATGCTTTAGGTCAAAATGTAGATGGAGACTTGGAATGCTTAGATGAAATTAGGTTGATAAAATGTTTTTATATAGGGGGTTCTAAGTAATTTACCGATTAGACTGACCTCTAACGGTCATGCGTAGCCCTGAATATCAAAACTCACCATTAAGATAAAGCCCCTACCCCATTTTTGGGGCTAGATGAAGAGGGACCATGGAATTTTGGGGTGCTATGGTCCATACCAAGGCGCTCGATGCCCTAGTTCGTCGAAAATCAAGGCCCAAACAATGGTAAAATGAGGTGGATATCACATAAAATTTTAATGGCCTCAAAGCTAGAGAATAGGCACAAATAAACCCAGGAAGGTGATTAGGATAGGACACGCTAAAGTAGGGGCACAAAAATGAGGTGTAAGATTGGCTTGGTGACAATTTATGACATTACAGCTACAATCAACTCAAAGTGTTGCAAGACCTGGATCTCAGCCTAGATTGACAATAATAGATGTTGCACTTACTGATTCAAAGGAGGAGCAAAATGCACCAGCCCCTAGTAATGTTGATGATGTTGGTGTGAAGTGGTAATATAGAAAATTTTGGGATGCCACTGTAAAGCGGATAAATCGAACCCTAGTCGTTCTCCCCTCCCCAACTCCGAGGAGAGAGAAGGGAGAGTCACTAGGGTTGATGGTTTTCACTTAGGAGAGACTTTACATTCAAAAGAGGGGTTGAAACCCACAAGATCCAATCCCACACAATGCAAGATTGGATTCTAAATGAGTTTCAAGGGTTGTGACATCAAGGATACCCTCTTTTGAAAAGAATGTAGATAGAAAGATTGAACTAGGAATGCATGTAAAGTAGGAAAGATTCGCTTATAAACAGAGATAGGGATATGGGATGAAGCTGCGGACCTGGAATTAGCAGTAAAATGTCGAGACGGTGCTGTTCTGCAAATTTGAGCGAAAGTTGACGTGACGATGGCGCCCGGCGTGCACACGGTCCTCCGAAAAATCCGCGAAACGAAGGTGGATCTGTTCGTCTCTGCACAAGGATTCCAGATCTTCAATTACAGCCGCGTACCTGTAACCTACACACAAAAAAGAGAGGACGATTGGGGGGTTAGGGATGAGGGGTTTTCCTTTAGGTCAAACCCCAGTTTTGGAATTAACCAAGAAATGAGAATGCTGTAAATGTAAATGTTTGTAATGTAAACAAGTACTGATACCTTGTTGTAAGAATGTTTGTATTCTTACATGCGAAGGTGTAATGTATGAAGTATGTTGTATGTTGTATGTGATCTCCTCTTCAATGGTTGAATCCTTGTCTTGAATGCAACACTTAGCCTTGAATGGAGACTTAGAATGCTCAATTGCTTGAAGGAATGCTTGAATGCTTGAATGTTTGAATGTTTGAATATCGCTTCTGCCTTTTGCACACATATGTCCTCCTCCTTTTGAGAGGGGAAATGTAGTTTATACACTTGTCAATTAGGGCTGATAGACTGATTTTCCCGACCTTAGGCCGACCAGGAAATATTATTTTCCAATTTGCAAACATAAAGACCCGAGACCCAAAAGAGACCGGGCCCAAAAATAGGGCCAGGGACCAGGGCGTTGGGCGCCATGGTCCTGGGGGACCAGGGCACTGGGCACCCTAGTCCTGAAGGACCAGGGCACTGGGTGCCATGGTCCCACCTCCAGGGACAGCAGGGTGCAAGGAGGATCAGGCCAGGGTGCTGAGAAATGCAGTTTTTGGTGTCATGAACAGGTTTCGGGGTCTCCATTCAGGTTCCCTGTTGCATCGCCATCGTGAAGACCCAAATGCAGTCAAAATTGCAAGTGTCACAATTTTAGGATGCTACATTTTGCCCCCACTTTAGCGGGAGTATAAGCGTACGCCAATACTTCCGATAAAGTACAAGGAAACAACATTGAAAAACTTTCACCACGTCAAGGAGGCAAGATACACCAAGCCCCCAGTGGACTAAGGATCTTACGACTTCAATTGACAAAGTAAAAGGGAAGATCATGAGGGAGAACCATGACTGTCAGTAGTAAGGTTCCCTCACTATGAGTCATGCAAGAAAGATATCAAAAATTTTCAAGGCAAAGCTAAATTTGTCAAGAAATTTTCAAGTATCTTGAAAAGATATGAACAGGATGTATGCCTCCCTACGTTAAAGCGATCGCACATGCCTCACCGGGGGTGATTGCTTTAAGGTAGTGATACATATAACAAATGAGAAGGGAAAGGAGCACGTTATCACAAGGATTTAGCCCCCAAGTGTGAGATAAGCCCAAGGATAATAGACACAAAACACAAAGCACAAGGTGACTTCGCTTTCCTCGGGGTCAGCATGTTGTATGATAATTCATGTATATCATCTGTATGTATGCATAATTGTTCTTCATTCCCCAGTCAAGGAAGGTCACCTAGAAGAAGGGAACACATGTGTCTTTTGAGTCAACATGAGAGAGACCAAAAGAGATCTCAATGCTTTGCATCATCCTCAAGTAGACAACACTAAGGACAACAAATAGAAGAATGAGAATAACACATAGAAGAAGTAACAAAAAATCAAGAGAGGAGGAGAGAATCTGCTATGCTAATGAACTAGTCTAGCACATCATCTACCCCCTGATCTTGCTGATCAATATTTTGGGAAGGTAGGAAACACGCTAGAGGAGGAACATCCAACACAGCAGATGGAGCTATCACAAGATCCAAACAAGGGCTATGTTCATGTTCCGAGGCACATTGTTCTTGTCTAGGAGCTAGGATAAGTGCTTTAGAAAATGCGTTAGATAAATGGTTATCAACATCAACATATTCATATTCACTATCAGAATGAACAGGAGTAACATTTTCATCATGAATAAAATTTTCATCTATATCATCATCAAGATTTATAAAAATAGGATCTTTAACTCGCACAAGATCAAGACCATCATGCATCTTATTTTTAGGAGATTTCGACTCAATCGTCGACTGAGGAGAAAATGGAATAATACTGGCTGAAGGTGTTTTTGGGGATTGCAAAGTTTGAGAAGCAGTTGCCTGAGCTCTAAGACGACGCTTTCATCGGCATTCACGTGCAAAATGATTTCGTCTAGTCTTAGTAGGAAGTTGAGGAGAGTGAGGAGGAGGAATGTTCTCATCCTTATCACTTGGGTGTTTAGGTTGTGGTCTCTTAGGTTGAACAATAGGAGAAGAGGAAGGTCTCTTCTCTCCATAAGAGGAAGGAGGAGGAACTGCTCCATATAAGGGAGGAATATTTGGTTTAGGAAGGAGACCAAGTCCATCATGACAAGGAGGTATAGGTCTACTTTTAGGAAGTTTATTAGATATAGGCATAGTTACATCCATAGGGATGGGTTGGGAATCTTGAGGAAAGACATTAGTTTTATCTTTCAAAGGAAGAACTTCCTTCTCAAGAACGATAGGAATGTCAAGTTTGGGTATTCTAGGTTCACTTAGAGATAGGATCATATCTTTTTTCCACTTTTGATAAGATTTGAAAAGATGATCACTTCGCTGTGGAAGAGATTGGAATTGTTTAGGCCAAAAGTAATCAATAGGAATGCTAGAAGTTCTTTCAGCTGGTTTAAAGAGACTATGATTGACAGTAACAACTTCACCATTATGGGGAAATTTCAAGCACTTGTGAATAGGAGAAGCAATAGCTTTCATGGAAGATAGCCAAGGATAGCCTAGCTTCACACGAAATTGTTCAGATGATGGAATAATAGCAAAGTCCACATCAAGGGATTTGTTATGGACCTCAATAGGTAATGTAATAGAACCAATTGCAGGAGAAGAAAATGCATCAAATAATTTCACAACCACATTTGTTTCGTCATAGAGCACTTGATTCAATTGCAAAGTAAAAAGAAATTCTTCAGTAATGATATTAACCATGCAAGAAGGATCAATAAGCACTCCACGGCAAGGTGTATTCTTGACTTTTGCAACTATATATAAAGGACCATCAGGTGCCCTGATAGTTTCACTGGAATCAAATGTGATGGAAGGTTCTTTAGGGATTTTCTGCTGCTCTACAAAGTTAATCACATTCGGAGTCATAGACACAAGATCATCAGGTGAGACACAGGAATCAGTAGTATCAATCGCATTAGAGGTATGAGAAGGCAATGGATCAGTAAAAATCTGAAGATTTTGGTTAGGAGGAGCTACAGATTTGTTGCCTTTATCATTCACACCAGAAACAGAGATAGTATTATTATCAATCAAATCTTGAATTTTAACCTTTAAAGCAAAACATTTTTCAGTATCATGCCCAAGATGATGATGAAATTGACAAAAAGATTTGTTATCAAAATAGGGTGAATTAATTTTTGCAGGATCTATTTGCCTTATAGGAGGGAGAGTAAGCACATTTTGTTCCAATAACTTATTCATAATACTATGCAATGATTCATTCAAAGGAGTAAACTTTCTTTCTCTCTTGAAAAATTTAGAAATAGGAGGCACACCTGATGCTGCATTCACATTGTTGTTGATGATGTTTTCATTGAATTTAATAGACTCTCTGTTCGGTTTAAACTTCCCAAATGGTTGTTGACTACTATCACCCTTATCACTCGGAGCCATGGGATTTGCTTGTTCCATTTGACTCACAGTCAGTTGATAATTGTGAAGAGTTGCGCACAACTGTTGGAAAGAAGTAAACTCAGAAAACAGAAGTTTTTCTCTAATATCTTTTTGTAAATTAGAAATAAAGATTCTTTGAATATCATTGTCTAGTACTGGAAAGGAAATTTGAGCATACAAATGCTTATATCTACCAATGAAATCAGTCACTTTTTCTTTAACACCTTGTTTACAATGCATTAAATCAATCAAAGTAACTTTAGGGCTTATATTGTTTTGAAATTGTTGAATGAAAGCATTTGCAAGTTGTTCGAAAGAAGTAATAGAATAGGAAGGCAACGAGCAATACCATTGTAGGGCTTTATCTCTTAATGTTCTAGTAAACAGTTTTGCAAGCAACCTTTGGTCATAAGCAAAATCAGTACATATTGTTTGAAAGGTCTTAACATGTGTTAGAGGATCACCCTTACCATTATAAAGCTCCAAATGCGGAATTTCAACATGTTTAGGGGGGATAGCTCGAACAATGTCAAGAGAAAGTGGGCTTGCAACATCAAATGTGGGCACACTAAACTTAGATTGATTCATAGAGGCAATTTGTTGCTGCAAAGAAGAGACAGTTTGTGCAAGATTGTTAATGGTCGCTTCAGTCGAAGAGTTCATATTAGACGTGTTAGATTGTGATGGATGTGTTATGTTATTGAAAGAAGGTAGAGAGTAAGGTGGCGGGACACTATGATAGTTAGTCATAGGAGATGATTGGACAGGAGGAACACTACAAGGAGGAATGGAATGATTAAACGAATTGCCCCCTTGCGTCATGTTCATTTGTGGTGATATGATAGGAACACTTATTGAAGGAATGAATGAAGAAGTTGGATTGAATGAAGGAAGAGGGTTGACTGAAGAAGAGGGATTGCCCCCATGACTGGTGATCATAGGAGGAATGTCTTGTGTTGAAGTAGTCATTATGTTTGATGTAAAAGTAGGTATACTAGCAATAGAAGTCGTCAAAGGAATAGAATGATTAACTTGAGTAGGAGGTTGTGTGTAACCTAAAGTTTCAGCACAACTCTTCATAGGCATCACATTCAAATCCACAATGTGTGCAATACCACGCAAAATATCAATTCCATTCTTATCACTTTGAACCATACGTTTTAGACCCTCAATTAATGAAAGAGCTTGACTATCGGGGTATTCTTGAGACATCCATTGTCGAAAATCATCAAATTGGTTATCCAATTTTGAAAGTTGTTCTACAGAAACCTCATGGAGAGCTTCTTCATCATTAAGAGGATTAGAGGAATTACCCATGTCCTCATTAAAAAGGCCATTCAAATTAGGTTCCATCTCCTCGGTAATTAAACCTTGGAAAGACTTAATTCTAAGGCTTCGTCTAATGGGAATAGTGTAAGTAGGGCTTATTGTTGTAAAACTCATGCACTAAAGAAAGAGAGAAGATTTTGAATTTTAGAGGTAGCAAATTTCAATAAAACCAGCCAATCTCCTAGATTTAAGCTGTTAAATGCAATCAGGACAATCTCCCGAAATTTTGGAAAAAATGTCCGGGACCGTGGCGAACGGAGTGCACACGGTCCTCGCAACTTTTTTCGAGATTTTCAGGGATGAAAGTTATGATGATTTTAAAGCCAATCTGAAAAAATTGAGTGATTTTACGATCTGTAGATAGGCCAAATTAAAGTTGCAATCTCAAAATTGAACCCTACCAAGATTGTTGAAAAATGCAAATTTTGAATTTTGAAAAAGAGGGGGAAACTGAAATTTTGAATTTTAAGATTTTAGAGGGAATGCTGAAAGCAATGCAAGTTTTGAAATTTAAAAGTTGACTCGATTTCATGCAAAATTCGAATTTGAAAGTGGAAATCAAGGTTGTTGCAATTAAACACTTAATTTCAAAAGTCACAAACTGCAAAAATTTGAATAAAACACTGAAATTTCGAATGAATGCTAACACACTTTTCAGATTTAGGACTGTAAGAAACACAATTTTAACATAAATTTCAATTTCAACAATTTTTGAATGATTATAAGCCTTTATCCGAGCAATCTCTAGACCAACTTTGACTTTGATTTTGAAAGTGTTAAAATTGATAAAATCAGCCAAAATTCTGGATTTTAGCAGAAAAATACAGTAAGATCTAGCTCTCGAAATTTCGGAAAAAATGTCGGGGACGATGGCGCTCGGGGTGCACACGGTCCTCGCAACTTTTTTCCAAATTTTCAGGGATGAAAGATATTGTGATTTTATTGCGGAATCCAAAGTTACAGTCGATTTGGAGGTGTTTTGATTAGTGAAATTATCAGTCAAAGGTTGAATCAAGAAGGTTTTAAAAATTAGGGTTTTGACATTTAACCACTTAATTTTCAGAATTAAAGCACAAATATGAATTGACAATTTGCAATAGAAGGGTAGATCTGAAATAAGCATTAACAATTAAACATTTCACAAGTTCAATTACTAAAAAGAAAATTTTAGGGTTTTTATGCAATTAGCCTCTAAAATTTGCAAAAGATCAAACATGGAAATGTAATTAAGGAAACAAAATTTTCAGATCTAACCATGAATAATCAGAATGAGGATGTTCACGTCGGGTTCACCAAAATGTAAAGCGGAAAAATCGAACCCTAGTCGTTCTCCCCTCCCCAACTCCGAGGAGAGAGAAGGGAGAGTCACTAGGGTTGATGGTTTTCACTTAGGAGAGACTTTACATTCAAAAGAGGGGTTGAAACCCACAAGATCCAATCCCACGCAATGCAAGATTGGATTCTAAATGAGTTTCAAGGGTTGTGACATCAAGGATACCCTCTTTTGTAAAGAATGTAGATAGAAAGATTGAACTAGGAATGCATGTAAAGTAGGAAAGATTCTCTTATAAACAGAGATAGGGATATGGGATGAAGCTGCGGACCTGGAATTAGCAGTAAAATGTCGAGACGGTGCTGTTCTGCAAATTTGAGCGAAAGTTGACGGGACAATGGCGCCCGGCGTGCACACGGTCCTCCGAAAAATCCGCGAAACGAAGGTGGATCTGTTCGTCTCTGCACAAGGATTCCAGATCTTCAATTACAGCCGCGTACCTGTAACCTACACACAAAAAAGAGAGGACGATTGGGGGGTTAGGGATGAGGGGTTTGCCTTTAGGTCAAACCCCGGTTTTGGAATTAACCAAGAAATGAGAATGTTGTAAATGTAAATGTTTGTAATGTAAACAAGTACTAATACCTTGTTGTAAGAATGTTTGTATTCTTACATGCGAAGGTGTAATGTATGTAGTATGTTGTATGTTGTATGTGATCTCCTCTTCAATGGTTGAATCCTTGTCTTGAATGCAACACTTAGCCTTGAATGGAGACTTAGAATGCTCAATTGCTTGAAGGAATGCTTGAATGTTTGAATGTTTGAATGTTTGAATATCGCTTCCGCCTTTTGCACACATATGTCCTCCTCCTTTTGAGAGGGGAAATGTAGTTTATATACTTGTCAATTAGGGCTGATAGACTGATTTTCCCGACCTTAGGCCGACCAAGAAATATTATTTTCCAATTTGCAAACATAAAGACCTGAGACCCAAAAGAGACCGGGCCCAAAAATAGGGCCAAGGACCAGGGCGCTGAGCGCCATGGTCTTGGGGGACCAGGGTGCTAGGTGCCCTAGTCCTGAAGGACCAAGGCGTTGGGCGCCATGGTCCCACCTCCAGGGACAGCAGGGTGCAAGGAGGATCAGGCCAGGGTGCTGAGAAATGCAGTTTTTGGTGTCATGAACAGGTTTCGGGGTCTCCATTCAGGTTCCCTGTTGCATCGCCATCGTGAAGACCCAAACACAGTCGAAATTGCAAGTGTCGCAATTTTAGGACGCTACAGCCACTAATCCTATCCCCATCTTTCTTGAGGATCATCCTATGAGTGACTTGAGAGCATGGGTCAAACTAGTCTACAAGGATGATATAGAGGGAGAGGATGAGCCAAATAAAGAGAATGTTGCAAATGAGGATCATGAGCAGGGAGAGGCATATGTCCCCAATCATAATGACCACCAGACATAAGATCTCGACCAACCACTTTTAGGGAATAAATGGAAAGGAGTAGCAGAGAGTGATGATGAAGATGTGCCCCCATAGAGGCCTAATTCTTAGGCATATAGATCATTGCCACTAGCATCACCTACTGAGATATGTAGTTGACATGAGTGTGTAGAGAGTAGTAGAGCTATACCCCTAGGTGCAGTGTGGACTACAATATCCTATAATATTGCTTTTGTCAATCCCAAGTGGCAAGAGGGAGATCTAGGTAAAAGGATGTTATGCTTGTGAATTTTAATATACATGATGATGATACTAATATTGACTTCTCTACTTTCTTGCAACTACAAGGGGATGGCGTGACTTTGTGGGTCACATTCTCCATGATATGGTCATAGTCATGCACATCCCATGATCATCACTAGTCAATCCTATATCATAGTGTAGAGTGTGGAGGCATAAGGATATATTTGATTTCATGAGAGTAGAGCTATAGATCTATCAGGAGGAGAATGAGCAGTTACAACATGAACTCGGAGAGGCTAGGTTGAGGATGCATCAAGACTCATGGTCATTGTTGAGGGTAAAGAGAAAATGAGTACTTCTAGATCTCACTCATGATCCATGGCATCCCATAGGCATTCCTCCATGTCGCCACCATGACCAAGAGTTGAGGGATCTGGGGCCATCATCCATAGGATGATGAGATGTATATGATTGGACACCACATTTTATGTCACACACACACACACACATATATATATGTATATGTATATGTATATGTATATGTATATGTATATGTATATGTATATGTATATATATGTATATATGTGTATGTATGTATGTGTGTATGTATGTATATATATACATACATATATATATAGAATATGTATATGTGTGTGTGTGTGTGTACATATATATATTGTAATGTTTGGAAAAATGAGAGAATAATAGATCTAGAAGAAATCTTTTCTTCCCTCTGAGGAGAGATGAAAGTTTCACTTTGGATTTCCCTTCAAAAACTTTACACGCATTACATTAGAAGAGGGGGGGAAATACACTATATTCAACCTCCAGAGAAGGAGATTGAATTCTGAGTGACATAAGAATGGTAAGTTAATCCCCTCTTCTTGAATGAGATTTGAATTGATTGAATTCTATACTTATGACCAAGTGAAAAAGCAACAAAGATCTGATTATAACTTGAGATAGAAGCGTACGATGAAGTTGTGCACCTGGATCTAGAAATAATATGTTGAGACGAAGCCACCCTACGAATTTGAGAAAAAGTTGCCCGGACTGTGGTGAAAGTGTACACGGTGCTCCGAAAAATACGCGAAACAAAAAGGGTTTTTCCGCCTTTGCAAATGTAGTCCAAATCTGAAAGTACAACTTCGCACCTGCAACCTACACACAAAAAAGAGAGGATAAGGGGTTGGGATTGGGGGTTTGCCTTCAGGTCAAACCCCAGTTTTAAAATTAACCAAATGATGAAAGAAAGTATTTGCAAGTAAATGTAAATAAAAGACTGAAATGTAAATCACCTCAAGGGAGGTTGTGATAGAAATGTTGATAGAATTGCTTGTATGAAGTTGAATGTTGGAATGAATTGTTGGCAATATAACAAGGATATTGAGAAGGTTGTTGATGATTATGGAAAGATGTTTTACTATCTTGATATTATTATTTTGTCATTGATGTCAAGAAATTGATTTTCTAATTCAGTATGATGTTGCCATATCTTAAGAAATATGATATGAAGATTATAAAGAAGTCGGTAAAGACATAGGAAAGAATATGATGAATAAAGGGATAAGTTATTCAATGGGCAACTCTACCGAGTCAGACAATGATGAGATCTTGATGTTTTAGATTGTTTTAACATCATACATATGTTGTAAAATGTAAAGGTTAATACTACACTATGTTATCAGGCAAAGAACCTAGTTGGTAAACCCTAAGGAACCTAGTCAATAAAACCTAAGGTTATCACAGTTGGTTAATGAAGACAGAATGTCTACCGAGTAAAGTTTAGTATACACCGAGTTGTAACCGAGCTATAATAGAATGCATTAAATGGTTACATGTGATATTTAATGAAAGAAGCTGATGAGCTGGAGAGGATCAATGATTGGCAAGCCGTGGAAGAAGTTTGTTAACAAATCTAAGGCAATGGAAAGTTGGCAAGAAGATCTACAGCTCAGATTGAACCGCATTACCCTAACACAAGTTCCAAGGTGATTGTGCAAGTTCCGAGGTAGGGTAAAACATTTTTCAGATCGTAAGATACAATGAACCTGGATAAGATTGAAGATCTGATGGCTATGATTGATCATGGGAAATGTGATCAAGGAGATTAAGCGGTTAGATGATTGTCTATAAATAGGAAACTATTGATAAACAATGTATGCAGGCAAGTGTATGCACAGGGATGCCACATAGTGATCACCGAGCACAGAAGCTTGAAAACCTGTTGGAATAATAGAGTATTGATGCCCAACAGATAGACCAGAATAGTTCTATGTCTAGATTGTGTTGAACAAATAAGAATCTGCTTTAGCATTTTAGATGTAAAGTTGCAGATAGATTGTATTACTGTTAACTTGTGAAAGTGACAGGAAATCTCTTAACCAAGTGGACTTAACAGACTTATAAGTAAATCCTCTAACAAGGTGACATTCTAAATGAGTGTTTGAAATCCTTTGACAAGGTCACTTATAACAAAGTGAAGATCCTAATAGATCTGAGGGAAATCCCTTAACCGGGTCACATCTAGCAATGTGTTTTGTAATCTTTAACAGGATTGGCTTTTAACCGAGCATACTCTAGAAGAGTATATTTCTTAGTGGGTCCGAAATCCCACAGTGGTTTTTCCCTATTTGGGTTTCCACGTTAAATTTGGTGTTATGAGGTTTATATTGTTCATATGCTTTTGAGTTTGCATGTTTGATAGTTTTTATTCTATGACTGATATATGTTACGGAGGTTGAATCTGATGTTTTCATTAATGATTAAGTTTGTATGATTCAACCCCCCCCCCTCTCATCTTGTTGGCTATCAGATCTGTACTTATATTAAGTATCAGAACTATCATGAATCTCCTCTTCAATGGTTGAATCCTTGACTTGAATGCAACACCTAACCTTGAAAGGAGACTTGATATGCTCAATGCTTGAAAGGGATGCTTGAATTCTTGAATGCATGATCTCATGAACTTCTCGCTTATGAAAACTCTTTGCTTCTCCTCCATGCAAAATGGGAAAGTGAATGCAACTTATATACTTGTCAACTAGGGTTAAATGACTGATTTTCCATCATAGGCTGATACTGGGGGAGTTTTCCCGCTCAATGCAAAAACCTCCAATGCAAAAGCAAAGGGTCCTACCCCAAAATAGGGCAGGGATAAGGGCACCATGCCCCTTTCCTGCCCTTTTTTCCGGGACAGGATGCATTTTGGGCAGTGTGGAGGGCAAGAAAGATGCAATTTTTAGGTGTTGAGCAAGTCTTCAGTCTCTGATCGGGCTTAGGGATTCGATTCGCATGCTTGAGGACCCTAATGTGGTTGAAAATTGCAAGGGTCACAATTTTATGATGCTACATTTAGCCCCCACTTTAGAGGGAGTATGAGCATATGCCAATACTATCGGTAAAGTACAAGGAAACAAGATTGAAAGACTTCTACCACGTCAAGGAGGCAAGATGCACCAAGCCCCTAGTGGAATAAGGATCTTACGACATCGATTGGCAAAGTAAAAGGCAAGATCAAGAAGGAAAAACCATAACTGCAAGTAGCAAGGTTCCCCTCACTATGAGTCACGCAAAAGATACCAAAATTATGAAGCAAAGCCAAGTTCACTAAATCATTCTAAGTATCAAGAAGGACAATATGAGGGGAGTGTATGCCCCCACGTTAAAGCGACCATGAACGCCTTATCGGGAGAAATTGCTTTAAGGTAGGATACACCCAAGAGAGAGAGAAGAGAGGGAGCACATTATCGCAAGGACTTAGCCCCCAAGGATAATGGACACAAAACACGAGGTAGTTTTCTTTCCTCAAGGTCAGTATGTTGTATGATAACTCATGTATATCATATATGTATATGCATATAATAATCATCATTCCCCAAAGAAAGGAAACTTCCTTGGAAGAAAGGGAAGACAAGAGTCTTTTGAGTCAACATGAAAGAGACCAAGAAAATATCTCAATTCTTTTCATCGTCCCCAAATAGATATTAAGGGAACAATAGAAGAACAGGGATACACATAGAAGAATTGTCACAAAAGAGCAAGAAAGAAGAGGGAGAAGAGATCTACGGTGCTAATGTTACTAATCTAGAATGACATCCACCTCTCGATCTTGTTAATCACTATTTCAGGAAGGCGAGCAACATGCCAGAGGAGCGACATTGAGCACAGTAGATGGAGCTATCACAATATCCAAACAAGGACTATGCTCATGTGGTAAGTCACTTTGTTCTATTCTAGGAGCTAGGATTAGGGTTTGTGAAAATTCAGTTGATAAATGCTTGTCCACATCAACATATTCATAATCACTATCAGAAGCATTAGGAGTTGTATTGCCATTACGAATAACATTTTCACTCATTTCTTCATCAAGATTTATAGAAAGAGGAGCATGAACATGAATAAGAGTAAAACCATCACATGTTTTGTGCAACTTATTATTTGGAGATGTAGGTTGAACATCTTTCTTAGGAGAAAAGGGAATCATGTCAACTATTGGAGTTCTAGGAGATTGAATATTTTGAGGAAAAGCTTCATGAGCTTGAACACGATGTCTTTGTCGGCGTTCTCTCGCACGATGATTCCATCGAGTCTTAGTAGAAAGTTGAGGAGGAGGAAAATTTGAAAAAGTAGGAATGTTTTCCTCTTTAATAGTTGAAGGTTGAGGTTGAGGTCTTTTAGGTTGGACAAGAGGAGAAGCAGGTCTCTTCTCTTTATAAGAGGAAGGAGGTGGAACTGCACCATATAAAGGAGGAATGTTAGGTGTAGAAAGAAGACCAGGTCCATCGTGAGGAGGAGGTACAAGTATAACCTTAGGCGGAATATTTTTGCTCTTCTTAGGAGAAGGCATAGTCACATCCATAGGAATAGATTGAAGATCTTCCTTGGGAGGGAGATTAGTTCTATCCGTGAGGGGAAGAACTTCATCTTCAAGTATGATAGGAATGTCAAGTGTTGGGGATCTAGGTTGACTTAAGGATAAGATCATATTTTACTTCCATTTTTTATAAGACTTAAAAAAAGAATCGCTCCTTGATGGAAGAGATTGAAATTTCTTAGGCCAAAAGAAATCAATAGGAACACTAGGGCTTCTTTCGGGTGGTCTAAATAAGCTATGGTTCACAGTTATGATTTTGCCATTGTGAGGAATTTTCAAACACTTATGGATTGGAGAATCAATAGCCTTCATGGAAGATAGCCAAGGATAGCCCAATGTCACATGGAATTACTCATAAGAGGGTATAATAACAAAGTCAACATCCATAGATTTAGTATGAAATTAAATAGGAAGGGTGATAGAGCCAATGGTAGGACAAGAGAATCCATCAAATAAATTCACAAGTACATTAGAGGCATCATATATTGGTTTATGCAACCGTAAAGTGAAAATATACTCCTCAATGATGATGTTAACCACGCAAGAGGGATCAACAAGAGCGCCACGACAAGGTATATATGTAACCTTCACAACTATGTATAAAGGGCCATCGGGTGCTCTAATGGTCTCACTAGGGTCAAATATAATACAAGAATCTTTAGGCGTATCTTGTTTTTCTACCATATTTACCAAGTTCGGAGCCATAGAAGTGAATTCCTCATAGGAGAAAGAAGTATACTCAGTCTCAATCACGTTAGAGGTATGAGAAGGCAAAGGATCAGTAAATTTTTTAAGATTTTGATTAGGAGGAGCTACTGAATTATTTCCCTTATCATTCACACTTGCCACAAATATAGTATTTTTATCAATCAAATCTTGAATCTTACTTTTCAATATGAAATATTTCTCAGTATCATGACCAAGCTGACGATGAAATTGACAAAAGAAATTCTTATCAAAATAAGGGGATGCAAGTTTAGAAGGATCAATTTGTTTTATAGGAGGAAGTTTGATAACATTTCTTTGCTACAACTGAGACATAATACTATGTAAGGATTCATTCAAAGGAGTAAATTGTCTTTCTCTTTAAAAAAAATTAGAAATAGAAGGCACACCTGTTGTAGCATTCACATTGTTGTTGATTGTATCATTGAACTTGATGAAGTTTTTTGTTGGTTTGAACTTCGCAAATAGTTGTTGAACATTCTCCCCTTTATCACTCAAAGCCATAGGAGTGAATTGCTCCATTTGACTCATAGCCAATTGATAATTGTGGAGTGTTGTGCACAACTACGGAAAGGAAGTAAACTCAGACAAAAGAAGCTTTTCCCTAATATCTTTTTGCAAATTAGAAATGAAAATTCTTTGAATATCATTATCGGGTACATGAAAAGAAATTTGAGCACACAAATGCTTATATCTACCAATGAAATCAGACACTTTTTCTTTAACACCTTGTTTACAATGCATTAAATCAGTCAAAGTGATTTTAGGACCAATGTTATTTTGAAATTGTTGGATGAAAGCATTTGCTAGTTGTTGAAAATGAGTGATTGAATAAGAAGGAAAAGAGCAATACCATTGTAAATCCTTATCTCTTAATGTTCTTGTAAACAATTTTGCAAGCAATCTTTGATCATAAGCAAAATTAGTACACAATGTTTGAAATGTTTTGACATGCGTAAGAGGATCACCTTTTCCATTATAGAGTTCCAATTGAGGGAGCTCAACATGCTTAGGTTTTACGACTTTAACAATATCAAGAGAAAGTGGGCTCGCAACATCAAAGGTAGGCACACTAAACTTGGATTGACTCGTAGGAGCAATTTGTTGTTGTAAGGAAGACACGGTTTGAGAAAGAATGTTAATGGTTTCTTTGGTAGAAGAATTGATGTTAGACATGGTTGATTGAGAAGGTGGTGTGATATTATTGAAGGAAGGCATGAATTGAGAATAAGGTGGTGGGACATTATGATAAGTAGGCATAGGTGATGATTGCATAGGAAATGGGACACTTAAAGGAGGAACAAAATTGTTGAATGAATTGCCCCCTTGTGTCACATTGATTGGTTGAGGAATAATATGAATACTTATGGAAGACATGGGTAAAGATGGAGGATTAAATAAAGAAGAGGGATCACCCCCATGACCAATGGTTGTAGGAATGAATATTTTGAGTTGATGTAGCCATGATGTTTGAAGTGAAAGTAGGAATACTAGCCATTGAAGTGGTCAAAGGAATAGAAGAATTGATTTAATTTGAAGGTTGTGAATAATCTAAGTTCTCAAAACAACTCTTAATAGGCATGACATTAGAATCAACAATATGAGCAATGCCACGCAATATATCGATTCCATTCTTATCATTTTGAATCATGTGTTTAAGGCCTTCAATTAATAGAAGAGCTTCACTATTAGGGTATTCTTGGGACATCCATTGTTGAAATTTATCAAATTGATTCTCCAATTTTAAAATTTGATCCATGGAAACTCTAGTCAAAGCTTCTTCTTGTTCATCATGGGATTCATCAATTGGATAGATAGGGACATGATTAGGATGGGAAGCATTAGCATTATCCTCATTAAAGAAGTCACCCAAATTAGGCTCCATCTCCTCAGTAATTAAACCTCGGGAAGCCTTAATTCTAATGCTTTGTCTAACGGGGATAGTGTAGATAGGACTAATAGTGGTAAAACTCATGCACTAGAGGGAAAATTAAAATTTTTAATTTTGAACAAAGCTTACAAAATTGAGTATTGCAAAATTTAAGAAAATAATGATTAAACAATTTGAACTTTGTTGGAGGAAGATAATGACACAATTTCCAAAATAATAAATCAAAGAAAATTGGAATTTTAAAATTAGGGTCAAGGGGATACCACTTAATTTTAAAATTGATAAAAAACAAAAATTTTAAATTCAGGGCAGATTATAATTAACCTCTTAATTTTAAAAAATTTCTTAAAATTTGAAATGTTAAATTTTGGAGATATTTTTTATTTTAGAGGTATCAAAAATCGACAAAAGCAGCCAATCTTCTAGATTTAGGCTATTAAATACAGTCATAATAGTCTCCCGAAATTTCGGGAAAAAAGCCGAGGACCGTGGCGAAAATGCACACGGTATGACCAACTTTTTTCAAAATTTTCAGGGATGAATATTATGATAATTTAAAATCTAATCCCAAAAAATTGGTGGATTTTACAATTTCTAGGTAGGCGAAATTAAGGTTCAAATGTGAAAATAGGACCCTATTAGGGTTTTGAAGAAAAAAGGGAATTGGACTACAAATTTGAAAAGGGTCAAACCTAAAGGGAGGGGACACCTTGGAAAATGTTTAGAAATTTGAAATTGATTGAAATTTGTACAAAATCTAATTAATTTTAAAAATTAGGGTTTTATGGCCTAACCACTTAATTTTTGAATTTTGAATTTTGAAAAGAAGAGGGAAATTAAAAATTTGAATTGTAGAAATGAAGACAAATCTGAAAATAGTCACAAATCTGAAAATTGAATGGAAATTCAATTTTTGCACAAGTTCAAGATAATATTTGAAAATTAGGGTTTGAACAATTAACCACTTAATTTTGTAAAGTTGATTTTGCAAATTGAACAAGACAAGGAGAAAATTGATTTTGACAAACAAAACAATTTTCAAATCTAAGACAATAGCAAGCAAAACACAAGTTAAATTTCAATTTAAAAACTAGGGTTTTGAATGAATTAACCACTAAGTGTGCAGAAAAATTAAACTTACAGTTTTGTTCAAAGGAAAGCATGCAAGACGTCGGGTTCACCAAAATGTAATGTTTGGAAAAATGAGCGAATGAGAGATCTAGAGGAAAGTTTTTCTTCCCTCCGAGGAGAGATGAAAGTTTCACTTTGGATTTCCATTCAAACACTTTTCACCCATTACATTAGAAGAGGGGGGGAAATACACTAGATTCAACCTCTAGAGAAGGAGATTGAATTCTGAGTGATATAAGAATGGTAAGTTAATCCCCTCTTATTGAATGAGATTTGAATTGATTGAATTGTGTACTTATGAACAAGTGAAAAAGCAACAAAGATCTGATTATAACTCAAGATAGAAGCTTAGGATGAAGCTATGCACCTGGATCTAGCAATAATATGTCGAGACAAAGCCACCTTGCGAATTTGAGAAAAATTTGCCTGGACCGTGGCGAAAGTGTTCATGGTCCTTCAAAAAATCCATAAAATGAAAAGGGTTTTTCTGCCTTTGCAAATGGAGTCCAAATCTAAAAGTACAGCTACGCACCTACAACCTACACACAAAAAAGAGAGGAAAAGGGGTTAGGATTGGGGCTTTGCCTTTAGGTCAAACCCCAGTTTTGGAATTAACCAAATGATGAAAGAAAGTAGTTGCAAGTAAATGTAAATCACCTCAAGGGAGGTTGTGACAGAATTGTTGATAGAATTGCTTGTATGAAGTTGAATGTTGGAATGAATCTCCTCTTCAATGGTTGAATCCTTGACTTGAATGCAACACCTAACCTTGAAAGGAGACTTGAGATGCTCAATGCTTTAAAGGGATGCTTGAATTCTTGAATGCATGATCTCATGAAATTCTCGCTTATGAAAACTCTTTGCTTCTCCTCCATGCAAAATGGAAAACTGAATGAAACTTATATACTTGTCAATTAGGGTTAACTGATTGATTTTGAGTCACAGGCCAACACTGGGGGAGTTTTCCCGCTCAATGCACAACCTCCAATGAAAAATTGGAAAGGGTCTTGCCCCAAATTAGGGCAGGGACAAGGGCGCCACACCCCTGTCCTGCCCTTTTTTCCAAGAATGGATGCAGTTTGGGCAGTGCAAAGGGCAAGAAAGATACAGTTTTTCAGGTGTCAAGCAAGTCTTTGGTCTCTGATCAAGCTTAGGGATTCAATTCTCATGCGTGAGGACCCTAATGTGGTTGAAAATTGCAAGGGTCGCAATTTTATGATGCTACATATACATATATACCTATGTATATACACACACATATGTGTATATATATATATGTATGTATGTATATATATATATATATACATACATGTATACATATACAGAGTTTACTTTAGTGGTGAATATTCACCAATGGCGAATTTTTCACGTCGGCCATGTTGGAAATGGCGAATATTTTGTACTGTCTGGGGGTGGCCATGTCGCCAAAATATTATCAATTTTCGTCAAAGTCACGACCCGATCACCATATGTTTTATGCAATTAAATGTTTCTATGCGATGATTTTGCCAATATAATATATGGTGGACACACGGTAAATTTAATTGTTTTGCCTACACTCTCTAAGGTTGCCTTAATAGATGACCTTAATTCGCCTATAGGCATGTGAAGATTTGTTAGCCAGGGGGATCCAATTCACCCGACATATTGCTGACGTGTGTCTCCATTCACCCCAACTATATTGTATTCGCCTATTATTTGGACGACCTATAATCACCTCGAAAATTACATAAGTCGTGTTATACTTACGTGGGATTCGCCAAATATTTGTATACCATATAAAATTCCTGCGGAATTCGCCATATAAGGATTGGTATAAATACATGCAAAGATCATATCTATCTCAACACAATCTGGTGGGTTCTAGGCTCTGAATTCTGATCAATAGCGAAGTTTCAAACCAAGGAAAATCATTGTTGTTGACTGTATTTGCGACTGCTAGTGACCTAAAGCCTAAAGGTGAGCGATCATAATTTTGAAGTGGTATATTATACATTATAGTCTATTATTACTTCTTTAGCAAATTGATATTTTTTTGGCAGCCTTTATTTCATTGGAGATGTCAAACAGGAAGAGGGGTAGGAAACCTCAATGTGGGGAAGGCCAGGAGAGGCCAACAAAAAGCAGAACATTGTCTTCGTACCTTGGCATTGGAAAAGATTGTGGTACTGGTGAAAATTAGGAAGGTGCATCATCACAAGTACAAGTACAAAATTCGCCACCTGCACTACATGTTGAAGATGATGGTGAACCTGATATCTCAAATCAGGATGATCTTGAAGAAGATTATCTGGTAGATACCCAAGTTAGTCGGAATGATATAATCGACTTGGGTGATAATGCCATTGATGATAATGCATGGAAGGGGAAAAGAAAAGCCATATCAAAAAAGGGTGAACCACAATCAAAAAAGGATCGGGAGTGGGATATGTCAGTGAGGAATTTTCAAATTAATTGGGCATCAAAGTATCCATTCATTGAACCAGTCGAGAATCCAATTGAAGGCGAGCCTCCAATAGAATGCAGGTGTAAGATTTGCACTTGGAAACATAACAAGGAAATTAGGTTGCACCTAAAATTTGACACCATAGAAAAGCATATGGGTAAAGTTTATGAAAAATAAATGATAGACGGGGTTGAAAAATCAGTGATAAGATGGAAAACAAAGGATGATTGTAAGCATTTGAGGAATGCAGAAGAGTATTATTTTCATGAGAAATTACAGACAAAGCCTACTGAAGTTATAGGTTCTATTGAAGTTGTTTTTGGAAAAGCAATGCAAATAGAACAACTGGGAAAAGTTGTTCAGTTAAGCGTTGTTTTTCATATTTTGAGCAAAGGGCGTGTTGTGACAGATTTCCCATCAATTAGTGGTTTATTACACTTTTTGAAAGTTCCTAACTATCCTAATAGACACTGGTCAATAAACAGTGGATGGGAATGGGCAAGTTGTCTTGCTAAGGTTGAAAAAGAAGATGTACAGGAAAAAATAAGAGAGTCAAACTTCATTGCATTTTCTTTAGACGAAGTTACCGCAATAGACAATACTTCATGGGTATGCATGCAAGTTTATACTGTAGAGAATCATACCCGCCAACCTTATCTACTATCTGTTGCTAAAATGAAGGAGAGTGCGACAGCGGAAAATTTATTTCAACTAGTAAAGAGAAGTTTAATTGAATATGGAGGTATGGATGACATGACGGTAGCCAAAAAATTGGTTTGAGTTGGAGCAGATGGAGCTTCGGTAATGCAAGGTCACAGGAATAGTCTTTGTACAAAGATTGAAACTTCATTTGCACCGTACATTACTGCAATTCACTGCATGGCATAGAATGAATCTAGTTTTTGGAATTGTGAGCAAGTTTGCTTCGATTAAAAAAATTGAAATTTTAATCAGAGAGCTCTACTCACACTTCTGTCGAAGTCCCAAATGATTTATGGAATTTCAACACTTTGCTGATGGATTAACTGATGGGAACAAGCTTCTCAAGGATAATGATACCAGATGGATCTCTTTGGATGGTCCAGCGCATCGAGTGTTTTCAGAATATCCATCCTTGATTGGACTATTTCACACAACTCGCGACGAATCAGATCAACCGAAATTTCCTAAACTTCTTGGCAGGTTAAGTAATTTAGAGACACTCTTAACTTTAGCAACTCTTATGGCCATGCTAGAGGAAATGAGGAATATTATGAAGGCTACCCAAAAAAGAGCTCTGTATATTGCAGAATATGCTACGCTACGTAAGATGACATGCATGACCCTCGACAATCTCTATCAAAATCAACCAATACTATCTGATGAAAAATTTGTTAAGTGGTGGACACTCACAGATTTGAACAATCCTGATAACTTTTTACAAATCGGTGCAAATGGGGAGGTATGTGCCAATGTATGAGGAGTTGAGATACCAATGCACTTCTATGCCACGGTCAACCCCGAGGAACCAGGAAAGCGCCCCAGGAAGAAACTAGCAAAAGTTACAAAGGAAGATTTCGACAAGATTGTTGAGACTATAACTACTTCTATGAAGAAAATTGCATATGATCTTTCCTCATAAATTAGAAGTAGATTCCCTCCTAACAACCTACTCGAAGTCATGTCTATTGTGTTTCCTCATTATTGGAGCCTCAACAATGCATCTGATTTTCGAAGTAAGCTACTGACTTTGATAAAACAATTTTGCATATCGAGAGAATTTAATGGAGTAACTATAAATGGAATATTAGATGAAACTCTTCTTCGAGAGCAATCATCTAGTTTTGCATACACTATGAAACAACAATATGCCATAATGGAGAACCCCCACGAAGAGGGATCAGTAACAAGGCTTTGGAAATATATAGTTGAGAACCCATCCTTTAGTGATTCAATGACATAATATGTGAAGCTTACTAATTTATGTCTTACCATGATATTGGGTTCGGTGGAAGATGAGAGAGTTTTCAGTGCTTTGGGGTTCCTAAAATCAAAGCTAAGAAACAAACTAGACAAAAATTTGAAAAATTGCTTAAGTCTCTATACATCTAGGTATGATGTCCACACTTTTCCTTACGATAGGGCACTGCAAATCTAGAGGTCCAAATGTGAAAGAAGAGGTTTGGGCAACACTTCAAACCAAAGTGTCAGTGGGACTACTAGACCTAATGGTAGCGTTGAGATGCAGTGTGGTGAAGATATGCAGACTCAGACTCGGAGTGAAGAAACCACAGACGAGAATCAAAATCAAGAAAGCACTGAATTTGATGAGGATGAATGGAAACTATAAGAGATTGGTATTTATTAATCTTATTACTGTATCTCATCATTCATATTACAAAAGCATATTACTTTTTGCAATTAGAATTTAATATTGATTTGTAATTGTATTTTTCAACTTTCTATTTCCAGATTTAAAATAGCATAATAAAAAAAAACCATAATGTGTTTATTGATACAATTACAGAGATGCTTACTGTTTATTTATACATGTTTGAGTCTCAAATCTGTGTGATACATTTCAGAACCATATGATACAATTCATTCAATAGTAATACACATGTAGAGAACTTAGATTTTCATTAATTCTTTCAAAATATAGCCATATGATACAATTCATTCAATAGTAATACACCAATCTGTGTGATTCTCCATGCCAATTGCAAAAGTGAATACAAAGTTTCAGAACCCTTTGCAAAAGACCCTGAATTCCCTTTTATAGAAACAAGTGAGCAACAACAACTCCTGTGTGATTCTCCAATGTCCATGCAAAAGTGAATACAAAGTTTCAGAACCCTTTGCAAAATTGTAAATGACCCCGAATTCCCTTTTATAGAAACAAGGGAGCAACAACAGCTTCAGGTCGAATTGCAAGTTTGCAACATGTGAACATTGAACATCAAAATCACAAACTCAGCACATATTTATATGGCCATCACAGGTCGTATTAGCAATTTAACATCTGGTACATGTTTGATGTCTCCTGTTCAAAAAATAGAGTTCAAAATTAAATATTAATTTACGCCATGACAAATCAAACATAGATAATAGCAGTGCCTAAAACCTACTAATCAAAAATAGAGAAATGAATAAATGTTAAAGCAAGGGAGAATTTGAGAATACAAATTTACTAGCTGAAGTTTTGCACTGTGCATCATAGATTCATAGGCTGGATTAGCAAAATAGCAAACAGAAAAAACATAAAACCTTGAAATTAAGAATAAAAGAAGAAAATTGTGCAATATATACTATGATTCTTAAGAATTCTGTGCCAGTTTTTGTAGGGTGCTCCACTCTTCGTTTGATGGAAGGTCAATATTCTATAAACTATGGAAAGTCAACTCCAACTTCGTCAACATTCCATATTTAGAAGATTTACTTGACATCATTGTTTCATCCAATACCGAATTTAGGGTTGTAAATGGTTGGATGAATTCCAAAAAGCTTTTGGGAGTTGTGTCCTTTGGAAGCAAGTCTAAATCAAACTTCATTTTTATCTCCATGATTTTTTTGTAAGATTCTTCTCCAATGAATTTATTTGATGTGTCAACAGGCTTAGGCAAACCAAGTTTAATCAAATTATTTTTCTTTTCTTGCAGCTTCACTATCTTTTTTCCACAACTTTCCATAACTTTTGATGTTTCCCTTAGCTTTTGGCATTTTTGAATGATAGATGATGTCTTAACTGTGGCATCAATGTGGCTCTTAATTCCCTTGGATGCCAAGTAGCTATCACTGGAACTGTAGACTACTTTCAGAATTTTTTTTGCCATTTCCTCTTTTGAATAAACATGTGTGCTCTTCTCATAGTACCCTTTGATTTTTATAAAAATTTGTCTCATACTTTCGGTGAATTGAAACCATTCACACAACTTCTCACTCCTCTGCATTATTTGCCGCCAAATCTTTTCTTGTATATACTTCGTTGTATTTTTCATGTTATCTTTCAATCTATCCTCCAAAGTTTTTATTTTATCATTTGCATTGTGCAGGTCTTCTTTCATTTGTGCACATTTTTTTCTTTCTTCCTCTACTTCCTCTTGCAAATGTTTTTCTTTTTCCTTCCCATGATCCAATAGGTCCTATAATTTTCTCATTTCGGTAGTAGCAAACTCATAACTTTTGTATAATTTTTGAAAACTGGCTTTTTCCTCGACAATTTTTTTACTGCTTTTAGCCAGTTTTTCTGTCAGGTCCTTCAATTTTGCATCCATCTTCTCCTGCTCTGCAATTTCTACTGCAGAGCCCGAATTTTTTATCCTTTTCTGTAAATCATTGCACTTGCTATCTGCTACTTTCCTCCTTGATTTTTTCATTTTCCAGGTCTGCTTGTAACTTTTCTATTTGTTTCTCTAGTTTATTTTTTTCTCTCTCCACCTTTAGCAATGAAGTGTAGACCACTTTGTTAGTCCTTTTTGACACACTAATTTTGTCCACATTATGTATTTCGAAAAAATCCATTTGGAGGGTGCTAACTTGAAATTGAGATGGATCTATCTGACTGTGTGGTGGATTTTTATCTTTAGATGGGCCCGGGGGCATAACAACCATGAACTCCATCATATCTTTCTGTGGGTCATATGTTGGAAATACCCTGTTCCTTGCAGGCTATTCATTTACAACTTCAGACACGGAATTCCTATGAAATGCTTTCTTTTTTTCTTTATTTGCTTTTGTTGTGTGTTCATATTTTTCATAGTAATCATGAAATTGAAAATCTGGGCTTGCTGAAGCAATTGAAAGTTTGAAAGGTGACATAGGAATACCATAGGCTCTAGTTCCACATATTCCTATGGTTTTAACTAATGCTTGACCAGGATTATCAACAACACTTCCTGATGCTGTCCCACTCCCACTGACACTTTCATGTGTAGTTTTCATAGTCTTTTGAGGTGTCTAATTTGAAGCTGCAAATGATTGATTCCTAGTGTCAGTGGCACTTGATATAGGATTCTCAATAGTATGAGATTGAGTATCTACCTCTAGTGGCCTCTTGCGAGAGATATTTTGATGTTGCCCTTGTCCAACACCAAGACAACTAGTATCAGTAGTAGTACCCATGCCAACCCTATCAATCACAACAGTACTTGACTGAACAATAATAGGAATACTATCCCCAGATTCCCCACCAGTGGCAGTGGCACTTGATTTACCACCAATGGAAATACCATGATGTGGTGGTGGACCTGGTGGTTGTGGATTTGAACCTGAAACAAATGTAGGTGGACCCTGAGGGTAATGAGTAATAGCTATCCGTGATGAATCTGAAGAATCAAGTCCAATGACTGGTTTAAGATGACTTTTTGATTTTGATTGTGATGAAAGTTGTACATGAAGTGGATACCAAATGCCATCTCCTCTGGGACCTAGACCACCACCTTCAAAACCCATTTTTTCCACAAGGTTTTCCCCTTTGCTATATTTTTCTTTCATGGACTCACTGACTCCACCTAATATTTTTGGGACTGTAGTAGTTGTTGGAGGGGGCTCAATGACAACCTCATGCTCATCATCATCACCTTCAGTCCCGCCATGCTCCATATCCCACAATTTGCTAAACTTTGCATCCTTGTCGATGCTCTCAAATCCTACACTTGTCTTTGGTTCACCGAGATTCCTCCTCATATTCCAAAAATCATTTATTTTGGTTTGAGTGAAATAATTCTCTTTACATTAGTGCAGAATTGATTTGGGAATAGATTTGTTAGATGGATTAGCAGATTTTAGGTAGAAATTGTAGGACCTCCTATTTTGGATGCCCTGGCCCTCCTTTGTTGTCCTCTCTATTTGCATTTGCAATGCCATAATTTGTGATGAAATTTCTTCTGTTGAAATGTTTTTGTCAGCTGAAATTTTCTCCATCTCTTTTTTAACCTTATCCCAGGAGTCCATGTTTCTAAGCTTTTCTAGCAATGGTTTACTTTCATGTTGACATAAAACTGAAGAGTTCCCATTTTTCTTAAGCCTTGCTTGAACTACACCGATTGGATCATACTGCCAGAGACCCTCATCACCAAAGTTAAAAACTCTCAAAAAATCATGTGCCACATTGAATGCTTTTCTCTCAAATGTGAACCCTCCACATGAGAAAGGTAAGGAAGGAAATATGCTCTTCTTTTGCTGACCATGGAAGTACCTATCTGTGCTCTCCAATTGCCGTACATACTCTAATGCAAATACCTTGTCTGTCACATGTATTGGAAGTCTGTATGATTTTACTATCAATTCATAAAACCTTAACACAGTGAATTCTTCCATGAAGAACCAGTCAGCCAATTCTATTTGACTTCCGAGTTGATGCAATCTCTACAAGACACAGGCAACCTAGGCATTGGAGTGCTTGTAATTTCATTATACATTGGTGCCAAAAAGAAGTCTACAAAATGGTTGTAGTTCTTCCTGTTACCATGCATCATTATCTTTGGCATCCAATCATATATTGGACACTTTGTTCTCTTCCCAGTCTTCTCATCAATCTTATAGCTCACAATTTGAAGCTTGTTGGTCTCGAATATCGCACAATACTTGGATAGAAGGAGATAGCACAAGTAGGATGAGAACCTAAATGTCTTACAGGAACCTTTTTTGATCATTAGTAATTATTTTTGCATGGATTGAACAACGTGCTCAACAAAATTATATCTTACTAGCTGACCTACACAATGGATATTATAAATCATTTCAAGAAGGCTTGCACCCACTTCCCTATCATTTTCCAATCCCAAGCAAAACGACAGCAAGGAAATAGTATCCCCAACCCATGGAACAAAAATGTTAGAATCATAAGGAGGCTTATGATTTTGATCCAACACAATACCAGTACCACTCTTTATTAGAGCTTTGATAAATGAATCTCTGTGACTTGGATCAAGACTCTCATAATTCCCTGCCAGCTTTTCAAGGTCAATTTAGACGTTTGAGTTTTGGGCTTCAAATCTTAGGTTCAACAAACGAGCAAATTCTCCCTCGTTTATGGATAGAATTTCCTCTTTTGTATTTTTATTGACAATTGCTTTTTTATCTTCATCATAATTTTCAGTGCAGACCATGACAAAATCAGGGCAAGGGAATACTTCAGGAAACACCATGCTTCCCAATCCAACGTCCCACGATGTGATTTTGTTTGTTTTTTGTTGTAACATTGGGTTGAAAACGGTAAATTTTACCCTGTTTGCATCTCCCGCCTTACTAGACAATTTATATCTAATATCTATGATATGCTTTTCACCATGGATAGCAGGGTCATAAATATCATGGTATTCATCAGTGAAACCTGGTGTTTTAACCAGTTTGGTTAGGTACATTTTGTTTTTCACTTGGCTTCTTGTTGAACTACTGCTTCCCATTTTCCCCATCACTATTATTGTCAATAATTCAAAATAATGCTAGATAAAAACCTGAAAATGCTAACCCTCAAATTGGACCACGAGATTACCAAAAGCAAAAAAGGTGGGATGTAGGTGTTCTAGATTTTACCCGGAAATTGGAATTTCTATTTCACTAGATTCGCACAGACAGTCTCTATTGCAACTTGCATTCTTCAATCTAGTAGTTGTTTCTGATTCTCCCTTGATTTACAGTTTTATCCAAGAAATGAAAGACGATTATGATTTACGAGTCTCTTATTTTGAAAACTCTAAAAAGTAGAAAAGTAAAACCTAAAGGGCAAAATATCAAGAATCATGTTGTAATTTTATTAATTACTATTAATAACTATTCGATGTCGAAGGACAAAAAATTCATTACTTCAGTATAAATTCCGAGGACATTAAGAATCATGTTGTAATTTTATTAATTATTATTAATAACTATTTGATGCCGAAGGACAAAACATTCACTACTTCAGTATAAATTCTAAGGACATTAAATGTAATACGTTCAATTCTGGGCGAAGTTCTCCCAAATGTGTTCACTTCCCACATTCGGGCCGAAATCCACCCTAAGTCGTTGATCTTTGTTCATCCAACGCACGAGGGACCAAGGTACCTATTGTGACTTTACGAGTCTGTTTTTTAAGTCTGTTTAATAATTTTAAACTTCCGTCCGAAAAAATGCTTTACAGACTTACTTATATTTAATTAAATTTAAAACGTTTCAATTTCGGGCGAAGTTCTCCCAAATGTGTTCACTTCCCACATTCGGGCCGAATTCCACCCTAAGCCGTTGATCTTTGCTCATCCAACGAATGATGGTACCTGTTGTCAATTATCGTGGGTCTCATCACTTCTGCTAGTTTTCAGGCACGTCACCATACTCGTGTCACTTTTTCGGGCAAAGTTCTCAGAAATCTATTCACTTCCCACATTTGCCTCGAAATCCACCCTAAGTCGTTGGTCTTTGTTCATCCAACGGTCGATGGTACCTATTTTAAGATGTAGTGGGTCCCACAACTTTTGCCATTTTTCTAGCACATCACCATACTCGTGTCACTTATCGAGTTTGATTTTTAGTCTATTTAATCATTTTAAGCCTCTGCCCGAAAAAAAGCTTTATAGACTTAATTATATTTAATTAAATTTAAAATGTCCAATTCTGGGCGAAGTTCTCATAAAGGTGTTCACTTCCCACATTCGGGCCGAAATCCACCCTAGCCATTGATCTTTGTTCATCCAACGGTCGATGGTACCTGTTTAAGATGAAGTGGGTCCCATGACTTCTGCCATTTTTCTAGCACGTCACCATACTCGTGTTACTTTTCGGGTCTGTTTTTAAAGTCTATTTAATCATTTTAAAATTCCGCCCGAAAAAGAGATTTATAGTCTATGACTCTATAGACTATAGACTTAATTCTATTTAATTAAATTTAAAATATTCAATTCCGGGCAATAGTTTGAGATAACTATTAAATATAATGTTAATATTAATTGTAATTAAAGATGTGCAATAGTTTGAGATAACTATTAAATATAGTGTTAATATTATTTGTAAAAATTTGAAATTCAAAAATAGTATAAAACATGAAACTTAGTTTCTAGAATAAAACAAATAACTAAATAAAAATATAAATTTTGATATGCAATTTGAAAGGTAAAAGTTTAATATTAAAAAGAAAACATTCAATATTAAATCTAAAATATTAATTTAAAGTTTAACAAAATTCTTTGAAAATATGTTTACGATATATAATTTTCAAAAATAGTTTAAAAATATATATAAAAGTTCAACATAAATTTAGTGTATTAATTTTAAAAAATGTGCAACTGCAGTCCTCAACCTGTTAAGGCGAGCAAATTTGGAAAGTACAAATGCCAAGGTAGCGATTAATTGTTGCACAAGAAGTTGTCTGCGGCATGTCGCACGAAAGGAGGAAGGGGAGGATGGCAAGAAATCTTTTTCCTGATCTCATGGCATTAATGTCTTATCGTGCACATTCATTACCCAGCCTATAAGACGGAGGCATTTTTTTTACCTTTTGATCTGTGTACCACTTTTTGCTTTGAAGCAGCTGCAAAACAAATCTGTAGTTCATAGAATCGTACCTTCTGTAAGACATTTTTTGCAGGAAGTGATTTTGAAATTGCAGGTGACAATGGAGGCCAATTTCACACTTCGAACAGATAAGAAGTTGGTGCCCTTTTTGGGCAAAGTATCGGATAAACGAATGCAAGGACTGTTCAGGTTTAAGGAGGAGAAGTTGTGGGCGGCAGCTTGACTGATGCTTGCAGAGGAGGTGGCACATATCAGTCACCGGTATCGAACTAACATGGAGGTTTACTCTCTGATTATGGTGTGGGCCTATGAATTCGAACCGGAAGTGGAAAAGGTAAAACTCACATTGGTCAAATTGATTGATGGGGAGTTTTTGATTAACCTGGATTCAATCTTGGAGTGGGTGGTGTTGGGAGTTGGCGTTCGAATTAAGGAAGGGGATGACCAGGAGGAATTGCTTCCTTTTATTCGTGGCTCAGAGGATGAAATCAAATACCAGTGTCGTGAACAAGCCCGAGTGGGGTGGGAAGCGATGAAACTCTTTGTTAAATTAACGAGGGTGGATGAAGTCCTGAATGTTTTGCATGTGGTGGCAAAGATGGAGGTTGGTAGGGCATTGAGAGATAGGGCTGAAGAAGGAAGGGCCATACCGCTACTGGCAAGCTTGGAGGGCGACCCCGATTTCGGGTTCCTAAACTGCATTCCAAAAATGAAAGCTGAAGCGGCAAAAGGGAAAGCCAAAGCATCGACCTCCGAGGAGGGAAGGGACCGGGAGGAGGCGACCCAGGGGGATAGTGAGACTAAGTGAGCGGCCTATCGGCAATGAACTAGTTTTTTTGTCTGCTTGCTATAAGTTGTGGGCAAATTTTGTATCTTGAAACTTTTCAATTAATTGAATGAAAAAACCTTTACAGATAAACTTTTGTATCTTGCAACTTTTGAAATTTTGTATTTTGAATGACTATATAGTATATATTTATAAAATTATAATCAACCATAATCAATGTACAAATAATTAATGGAACGAATTGAATTTTTTTTTTAATAGCATTACATAAAAAGATCACGGTATTAAATTTATTTTCATTGTTTAACAAATAATTGAAATAACGTAGCTCATATACAAAAAGCATTTGAAAGAAATTAATTAATAAAAATGAAATAGAATTATAGAAAGCATTTTTATATCTGTATGCGGGAAAAGCGGGTCGATAGAACTTAATATGTGGAAAACGGAGCTCTATGGAGCCTTGCTCACACACCCACAGGACTTCTTGGTGCAAGCTATGGAGTTATAAAGCATAAATTAGCTTCCCAAGGATGGTTCCATGGTTTTCTATCTTGCACGGTCCCTCAAACCAACGTTTTTGCTCTCAGATCACTGAGCAAAATGGTTTAGGGATGGCAAATGCAAGAACGAGGGATGTTTTTTGTTGATTTAATATGAGATGCATCCTAAGCTATGCATGGTGCTACAAATGTAATAAACTAACTATAAGATGACAAGGTTAGTAAACAAAACTATCCTAGCATACTATATTAGTTCATGATTTAAGCTAAATGATAAGGAACATACTCTAAATTAGCATATTTAGATTAATTCCTATTGAAAAGAGAAGCTAAATGATGAGCATATAAAATATGAAAGCTTGAATGGATTTGAGTATAAGTGAGATGCTAAAGTCTTGGATGATATAATGGAGGGATGGAGAGCTCTATTTATAGTGAAAATAGGGCAATGGAGGGTCAAGATTGGAGGAGTTATCAAGGGTCAGGATTGAAAGTTGTCAATTCATGTTTACAATTTTCACCAATGAAATGGTGACAATTGTCAACATAAGACTGTTTGAGAGGAGAGGTAGGAAGCATTAAATGCTTGAGGGGACATGATGGTTACCTTAAGAGGTAAGGATTAGGATTAGATTAGGGTTTATCAAATGGATAAAGCTTTTACCCAAAGGATAAACTCTTGTGCAAGGGATTAAGGAAAAACCATGGTCAAAGCATTAAAGGCTTGATGAGACCCTTGGGTTACATGAGGGTTAAGTTAGTCAAAAAGTCTCTAACTATGCAAGAAGGTTGAGTTAACCATTAATGGTTTGGAAGACTTTCAAGGTTAAGTTGTTGAAGACCTAAAGCCTTTAATGGTTTTCAAAGACTTTGAAGGTTTGAGAAGTGACTTCCCTTTGCTTAGGGATGTGACAATGATTAGGATAGGATTAGGCTAATTAGAAGGAGTTAGAAGAATCTAGAAGGGATTTAGACATGCAAGTGGGAGGAATTTTGGGATTTTCAATTAAAATAAAATCATTTATTTCAATTAAATGGTGTAATTTGCATTTGGATAAATATTAATTTATTTAAATGTGAATGTGAATTTTAGATTTAAATAAATCTTATTTATATACATGAGAAAAAGGAAGATAAAGCATTAAATGCTTGAAGACTTTGAGGGAAACCATTAAAGGCTTAAGAAGACTCTAGAAAGAAGCCATTAAGTTTGAAGACTTTAAGGGAAACCATTAAAGGTTTCAAGTGGGTGAGGATAAATAGGATTTTAAATAAATATTTTTTATTTAAAATAGTTGTGCAACTTGCATTTGTAGGAAAATACAAGTGGGTGGAGGATAAATAGGATTTTAAATAAATAATTTTTATTTAAAATAGTTGTGCAACTTGCATTTGTAGGAAAATACAAGCGGGTGGAGGATAAAGGATTAATTAAAATAAATTGCTTTATTTCAATTTGGTTGCAAGTTGGGGATTTAAATAAATTAGATTTATTTAATTGGGGTAAACTATTTAATTAAATGTAAATTTAATTAAAAGTAGAGAGAAGGGGTTTAATTAAATAAAATGATTTGTTCAATTAAATGATATAAAGGGCTTAAGTGAATTTAAATAAATAGATTGAATAATTTATTTAATTAAATAGAAGAATGTGGTGATTTAATTAAATTAGATTTAACTAAAATAGAGGAATGAGAATAAAATGAGCATTAAATATTCATTTAGGAATATGGTCATTTTTATACATCTACATTTTGCCCCTCTTTGAAGTGACGTGTGTGCACATGTTGATTCAAAGAAAATGATGTGTCATCATGATTTGGTTATGATCAGTGTGATGTCTTGTCGAGATGTTCATGTCGTGCCCCAGATTTTGATAAATGATGTTGATAATGCCCCCTCGGGAGATGAATCAAAATTTTAAAAATTTGAGTCTATGTTGAATGCGAGAAGTTGATTCATCTCCCGATAATGATGTTTGCGAGGGTTTGATATGAGACCACGAGCAATTTACATGTTCGTCCACGCAACCCTAATTTTCATTGACCCTATAAAAGGGAAAAAGTGAGTTATTTTGTCTCATTTGTGCTTGCTAACTTTGGAGAAAGTGACACCTGGAGAAAAGACAAAATGCCGATTTCGTTTGCATCTCATCAATTCAAGCTCGTTCGAAGGTATCAGAGGCCTGCCACATATGGACCACTGGTAAGTCATCATTTTTTACCCCTTTTTTATTTTTGTTTTGTCATTTTTTATCATGTTTTGGAATTTTTCAATCATGGTTTTTGGATAGATAACTTGATTTGATTTGCAATGTTTCAAGTTGATATATATGTGGAACTTGAGTTGTTTTATAAGCTGATATCATTGTGGAACTTGAGTTGTTTTACAAGTTGATATGGTTGTGGAACTTGAGTTGTTTTACAAGCTGATATGAATGTGAAACTTGAGTTGTTTTACAAGTTGATATGATGTGATATGGAAATGGATTGGATATGATGCGGAACTTGATTGAATTTTCAATGTTTCAAGTTGATATGAATCTAATTTGCAATATGAATTGATTGGATGAAGAAATTGATATTGGACTTGTTTTGTTTTTTACAGGAGCGACTTGGAGTTGTTCAATCGTGACAGCGATTTCTGAGACCATGGTCGTTGATACCACGATTGATGTAGGTTGACAGGGATATCATTGAGAGGTGTGGCTCAAGCAGAGACTTTGGAGAGAGCGGCAGTGGGTGGCTCGATGAGAGACACCCCGAGGGAGTTGGCTTTGAGAGCCAAAGAGGCGGAGTACTACCAGAGGCATTATGAGGATGTGGTTCCCAAGGAGGGCCGAGTTCTGAGTTTCACAACTTTGAGATCCAGTCAATCTAGGGAGACTGGGTCGAGGACAGAGAGTAGAGGTGTGACAGGGCCTATTCGCCAGGATCCACCTAGGGATCCTAGTGTTGGGACATCTGCTGCGAGACCATCACCCTCAGGAGATAGTCATACTTGAGAGATGTTTTCTCTATTGTATTTTAATCATTTTGTTATTTTTGGCACAAACATGACATATTTTGCACATTGATCATTTTTGAGATATATATATATATATATGACACCATTTTCTTTGATCCTTATGTGATGTGTTATGGATGATGCTTTCTATATGATTTTGTTGCTTCTATGATGATGATGCAATGCTTAGATAGATGCATGTGATTTGATATGTGATGAATATGATGTGATAATGCATGATATATGAGATGTATCTTGTATAATATGATTTGATGTGAGATGTATCTTGAAAATGAGATGTATGATAATAATATGCTGTGAGATGTATCATGAAAATGAGATGTATGATAATGATATGCTATGAGATGTATCTTGAAGATGAGATGTATGATAATGATATGTTCTGCGCAACTAATTGTTAAATGATATGCAACTAATTGTAAAATGATATGCAACTAATTTGAGCATCCTCATTCTGCGTTTGTCATCCCTGTATAGTCACATGTTTTTGCCTTCTTTGTAGGTTTCATCATTGAGCATTGATTTGTGTGGGATATGTTGAAAATTTATACAAGCATAATGGTATAATTGAACCATAATGACCTGAGAAAAATTTACATGGTTTTTGATTTTGCAAGATGGCACAAGCGTCAAGGTATAATTGAACCAGAACGACCTGAGTGTCGATTGCATATAAACAGACAAGATTAAACCATTTGTATGCGCAAAGTGGATTCATGTCTTCAGTGATATGCATTGAACCACGTCTTGAGACAAGTATTTGCACAGTACAAATGATCGCCTCACAGACAGAAAACTAAAAAAATATTGGAGGCTCCATGACTTTCTCTAGCTTGATGCATCGTTGAGAAAATGTAGAGGATCCAATAGTTCAAAAAGAATTCAAGTGCCAAAATACTAAGAACTTCATGCAAGATGCAAACATTTGATACTTCAGAAAATCATCCATCATGTGTTATGAATCCGTTAAGTGTATCCGTGTTTGGTTCTCTTCATGTTTTGATGAATGTTTGTCTTAACATGATTCTCTTGGTTCGCTGCAAGTTCTTGTTTTATTGATAGGACAGGATGTAGATCAATGTTGCCCCTGGTTAGATTTACCACCTAACGTGGATATGTACAATGATTACCAAGCCATGGTGGGATATGATGAAATGATTTGTGGATAGGCCAGGAGAGTGACTATGCTAAGTATGTCCTAGATAATGCCTAGTTTGATAAAGGTGTTGGGCAATGGCCATTAGTATTTGGATTTATGGCTATAAAACAGGCTCGAGAATAAAGATAGATAGAGGAGCTGTCCTCTCACAATAGCACCTATTTGCCAGGTTTTCACTAATTATTTTTATTGTACCTTTTTATTTGCTTTTTCTTAATTTTTTGATTTTTTTTTTTTACTTTTTCCATGCATTAGACTACTCAAGTGTAGTACTTCTTCAGATGGATGATGTTAGTTGGTTTGTCGAGCACATCTCCTTCTGAAGTTGTTAGCTGATAAGCACCTGATCCATAGACTGATATGATGACATAGGGACCTAACCAATTAGGTTCAAATTTCCCTTTCTTTTCTCTATCTTGCTGATTTCTAGGATTTTCCTTGAGTACTAGGTCACCAACTTTAAAATTTCTAGGAATGACCTTGTGGTTGTAGCCTTTGCACATGCGTTGCTGATATGCTTTGAGATGAGTGTAGGCATGTTGGCGTCTTTCATCTAGCAATTCAATTTCTTGTAGTCGGTTAACTCGATACTCTTCATCCAGGATTAAGCCTTTTAGAGAGACTCTGAGAGATGGAATTTCTACCTCCAGGGGTAAAATAGCTTCTAATCCATATACCAATGAGTATGGTGTCGCTCCTGTAGGTGTGTGCATGCTAGTTCTGTATGCCCAAAGTGCTGGATGGAGTTGTACGTGTCAATCTTTGCCTGCATCATTCACTATTTTCTTTAGGATTTTCAATATTGTCTTGTTGGATGCTTCTGCTTGACCATTCCCCTGTGGGTAGTATGGTGTAGAGAACCGATGTTGTATTTTGAATTGTTCACATAGTTCTTGGACATCTTGGTTTTTGAAAGGGCATCCATTATCGATGATGATGGAACTTAGAATACCATATCTGCAGATCAGATAGTTTAGGATAAAAGACGCAATTTGTTTTCCAGTTACTGTGGTCATGGGGACTGCTTCTATCCACTTGGTAAAGTATTCTGTTGCAGTTATAATGAACTTGTGTCCATTTGAAGATGAAGGATGAATTTTGCCAACCAAGTCTAATCCCCACTGACAAAAGGGCCAGGATGTTGTAAATGGCTGCAGTTCCTGTGTGGGCGCATGTATCAGATTGCCATGGATCTGGCATTTAGGACACTTCTTGGCGAAGTGGCAAGAATCTTTCTCCATTGTAGGCCAGTAGTATCCCATCCTTAGAATCTTTTTAGCAAGAGTAGTCCCACTTGAATGTGTTCCACAAATACCTTTGTGAAGCTTGTGTAAAGCGGAATCAAAATCATTACAATCAAGGCAACGAAGAAGAGTACCATCTAGACCTTGACGGTACAAAGTATCAGTAGTAAGGGTATAACGGGCAGCTTGTCGGATAAAATTATATTTCTGGTTACGGGATTGGTCAATGGGTAAGATGTTGTTCTTTAGATAATCATATATCGGTCCATATAAAGGGGAATCCGAACCAGTTAAGGCGTAGATGACATGGGATTCAGAGTGGTCATAGGCCGGGGAGAACAGTTGCTCTACCAGAAACTCATAACGACTCTATTATTCTGGAATTTGTAGTAATGAAGCGATAGTAGCCATGGCATCGGCTACTTTGTTGTTCAACCTTGGTATTTTCTCAAAGGTGATGTGTACAAAATATTGCTTGAAGTCATCCACCATTCGCTTGTAGGGTAGCAGTTTGTCATCCTTTGTCTGATAGTCGTTGTTGATTTGATTGACGACTAGTTGTGAATCTCTGTAGACCTTTAACTCTGTGATTTTCCATTCTACGGCCATTTTGATGCCTATAACCAATGCCTCATATTCAGCCACATTATTTGTGCATGGGAACATAAGCCTATATGATCTTGGTATAGTGTGTCCTTCAGGAGTGATGAATAGAATGCCAACACCTGAACCATGTTGTGTGTAGGATCCTTCAAAGTATAGGGTCCATTGTTTGGTAGAAATAGCAAGAACGTCCCTGTCTGGAAATTCAATCTCCATAGTTTGTTTTCCTGGTAGCGGTGCTTCAGCCAGCTGATCTGAAATTGCTTTTCCTTTGATAGCTCTTCGTTCTGTGTAGTGGATATCAAATTCACTGAGAATCATGACCCATTTAGCCAATCTGCCTGTAAGAGTTGCCTTGCTGAGTAGATATTTGAGAGGATCAATTTTTGCCACTAGCTTAATTATGTGTGCTAGCATATAATGTCAGAATTTTTGAGAAGCGAAGACTACTGTTAGACAAGCCTTCTCAATGAATGTATAGTTGAGTTCATAGCTATTCAAAGTCCTGCTGATGTAGTATATAGCTCGTTCTTTTCCTTGTTAATCTTCTTGTGCCAATAGTGCCCCCAGTGATATATCTATTGTTGAAATGTATAAAATGAGTGGCTTTCCCGCTATTGGTGGTACTAGAACTAGTGGATTCATCAGATACTATTTGATTTGATAAAAAGATTATGCACATTTGGCTTCCCATCTGAATGGTATATTTTTATGTAACAACTGGTTAAATGGGAGACTTTTATCTGCTAGTTGAGCAATGAATCACCTAATTGATTGAATTCGTCCTTGTAGAGATCTAAGTTGACTGATATTCTTTGGTGGTGGCATCTTCATAATGGCTTGTACCTTTGCTAGATCTACTTCAATAACTTTAGCTAAGACTATGTAGTCGAGTAACTTGCCTGATGTAACCCCGAAGACACACTTCTTAAGGTTGAGCCTGACTTGGAATTTCTCCAATCGATCAAAAATCTTTGTTAGGATGCTGAGATGTTCTGCTCTGGTGAAGGATTTAGCTAGTAGATCATCCACGTAGTCTTCCACAAATGTGTGCATCACGTCATGAAAGATTGTTGTCATTGCTCTTTGATAAGTAGCCCCTACATTCTTTAAGCCAAAAGGCATAACATTCCAACAGTATGTGCCCCAAGGATAGGTGAACGTGGTTTTATCTTGATCTTCCAGGGCTATTTTGATCTGATTATAGCCTGAGAAACCGTCCATTAGTGAGAGCATTGCATGGCCCACTGTGAGGTCTACAATTATGTCGATGTTGGGCAGAGGAAAGTCATCTTTTGGACAGGCTTTGTTGACATCTCTAAAATCAGTACAGATTCTGATACTGCCTTCTGGTTTTGATACTAGTACTATATTGGAAATCCATTCTACATAGTCAATGGGTCGGATGAATCCGACATCTAATAGTTTCTTCAATTCAGCTTTGACCATGAGTGTCGCCTGGGGATTCATCTTTCGTAGCTTTTGTTTGACTGGTTTAACTCCTGGAGAGATGGACAAGTGATGCATGATTAAGTGTGGCTCTACTCCGAGCATATCGGCATATGACCGAGCAAAGTTGATTTGCTTTTCTTTAAAAAATTTGACAAATGTTGATTTTTCTTCCTCTGTCAGAGATTCTGCAAGGTTTATGTTTTTTACTGCTTCTGTGGTACCAATGTTGATTGATTGAGTGGGCTCAATCAATATGGGTGATCGCTCATGAAAGTGCTCTGGAAGAGTGTCAAGTCTCCCATCTTTAGGTGCCTGGAAAAGGTTTTCACCCTCAGATGCGTCCTTTATTTTCACTTTTTTGTGATCTAGAGCTGGCATTGATTGGTTTTCAGCGTCAAATCTTTTACTTGGGTGACTGAGAGACTTGGCACTCCCTGATTTGCAGATATTGTTACTTTGTTTGCTGGTAGAGCCTGTCTCCGATTTAACGGTACATAGGTAATGGATAATAGATTCATCATTTGGGAAAATTGGTATATCATGTATTTCGGATTCATCCCAGTCAATGAGGTCAGGAAAGACAAGTGGTAAGGAATCGTTCGGTGGATCAAGTTCTGCTACTATAAGTGTCAAGACAGAGGTTTCATTGTGATTGGTCTTGGTTTTAAAGAAGTCAAGGATTTCGTCGAGGTCTTTGATGGTATTATCTTCCATATAGACTTGTTCATAATGCTTTTGTTCGCTTTCCTTGGCGTCATAGATATTCTCCAGTCCAAATTCAAGAGGTCTATCTTCTGCGTTATGCTCTTCCTAAGAAATGGGTATGGTGCCAGTATTATTAGGGATATCTGCAGTAGCATTTGAGCAGGTACCCCATTCATATTCATTTGAATCAGTCTCTGAGGCATCATCCCAGATTCTATCAGTGTTGTAAACAGGTATGTTGTATGGTGAAAATAGATCTTTGATGATGGATACCATTTTGATAGTTTTTGTTGATTCGGTGTCAGATCCTGCTTCTATTTTCTGTATTTGTTCATAGACTGTGCCTCCTCGGGGAGGAACAATGGTATCACGAGATGATATTATTAGTTCTTGAGATATTGGTATTTGAATATGAGCTACTGCTGCAGATATGGCCTTCTTGTGGTTTAGAAGCTTTTCCTGATGTAACTTCTATTCTTGACGTTCCCGTGCTTTGCGGATTGTTTCTTCTGACTCAAATAGTGCTTCCTGCCAGGATTCTTCTTTGTACTTCTTCTTTGCTTTCCATTGAGGTTTTGCAGTTATGTGTGGCATCTTTCTTAATAGGAAAGTGAGTTTACAACCCAATCCTGTTTTATCCCTACTGGGCTGTGAAAGAAGATCTATGGGTTCAGTGACTCCTTCTTTGCGTTTTCCAATAGGCCCTTTACCGTCATATCCCATTTGCTGCATGATTAAGTATCCTTTTCCATATAGGTGTGTTGGTAGAACAATGTCCAAAGCAACTGCTCTGTTATCTTCTTCCTCATCTTTGTATAACCAGCTAAGAATGTCCTTATCTTCTGATTCATTTGCTAGAGTGCCCAGTTGGATGAGGGTACCATCAAATTTGGTGATGGGCTGAGTTACCAGATGCGTTGATGTAGTAGGCAATCCATGAGATCTGGGTGATGTTGGCAATTTAGCCAAACACAAGGGTTCCAAAGAATATTCTCCCATACCTTGGTCTTTGATTTGCATTTGCTGCTTGAAATCTCCAGATAATGAGTCAGGCTTTGCTGTTTATAGATCTGATGCTGAGGATCTCTGCTTTTCTCTATTATGAGGAACTAAATTGTCCTGGGCTGCCCCCATTGCTTTGTAATGTTGAAAGGGGTTGTGATCAGTAGATATAGAGATCTCTTGTCCGTCATAAGGAAATTTGACACACTGGTGATGCGTAGAAGGCACTGCTTGCATTTCATGTATCCAGGGTCGCCCTAACAAAATATTGTAGGTGAGATCTATGTCTAAGACCTGACACATAGTATCCTTTTGCATTGGTCCAACTTGAATGGGTAACATCACAGTTCCTTTAGATGACCTTTCCTCATCATCATATGCCTTTATGGTAATCTTCTTACAGGGATCAATAGACTCTTCTGAGAAGCCTAATGCACGGATAAGCTTTAAAGTACATATATTAAGTCCAACTCCTCCATCTATTAAGACTCTTTTTACTCGGTGTTTACAAACGATGACTTCAATATGGAGAGGAGTGTTATGCGAATGACTCAAGGAAGTATTATCATGCTCTGAGAAGGTGATATTATGAGGTCTTGTCATATGGGCGACCATGGCTTGAAATCTGTCTGCATCCAGATCTTGAGGTACATTGGTTTCCAATATGTTTTTGTGTTTGGGCGATAGTTTCAACAATTCTAGTATAGATATCTGAGCTGGAGTTTTGCGTAGTTGGCTAACCAAGTCATATTGGATCTTTGATGTAGTAGTTGTAGGTGCGGTATGTCTTTTTAAGACATATTTCTAAGTTCGGGTTATTACATTGACAGATTCATGATCACGTTGATCTCGGATGGTGATGACGTTTACCTGATGATCTTTAGTTGATATGTGATTTATGGTGTTATTGTAGATATGGTTGATACGAGCTCCGCGTGTATCATTCGAGGTTGAAGCTCCATCTTTGTTGTAATTTGGAAGAGGATTTTTAAAGGCTCTGTGGTCACCATTTGTTTTGAGACCATCTATCGTTAAGTCACTTCGATCAATCATGTCTTGAACAATGTTTTTCAATCTCATGCAATCATTCGTCCGATGACCCTTGTTACGATGGAAATCACAATAGTGCGAATCATTCCACCAAGGTGGTTTGATTTGGGGTTCATAGTTGCTGATTGCAGGCAAGGAGAGAATCTTGTTTGCCATTAGTTTTCTGAATGCTGATTCTAGTGATTGCCCCAGTGGTGTGAAGACACGCTTTTGGAAATTGTTTGTGTTGTCGAGTGAATTGTTGTTAGGTCCTGGATTCATGTTTTTGCTTTGAGTATCGTTGGTGTTGAGTTGTCCTTGATTGGTGTTTGGTGCATGTGTGTTGGTGTTTGGATTAGCACCTTTAGAATTTTTCGTAGCCTGAGGATTTTCGGATAATGCGAGCACTGGTTGCTTAGATTTTGGATCATGCGTTTCATTGTTGCCTTCATTTTTTTTTCGAGTCCAAAATCGAGACTTGTCCAAGTTGTTGTTGTTCTGGTTATTGTAGTTTGATGAGTTTGTTCCTTCCTTGAAGAATTTGAGTGTTCCCTTTTTGACACACGCTTCCTCTACTTGAATGTCATTTTCAATCAATTTAGCGAAAGACAGTATGCATTAGAGTTTGAGCCTGTAACTCATTTCACCATTCAAGTTATCGATGAAGATTTCCATTTTCTCCTTTTCAAGAATATCTTGAGGATATCGTGATACCATATGTCGCCAGGGTTGAAGGAATATCATGAATGTTTCGTTGTTCTTTTGTTTGGTGTTGCAGACGTCTAGCATGGTTATAGTGCATTGAATGTTATAGGAGTATTGTGTTATGAACTTGTTAACCAATTCATCAAATGATCTGACAGGTGGCGTAATTTTGGATAACCATTCCATTGTTTGCCCTCCCAAGCTTCTTGGGAATAACCTCATCAGATAGGTGTCATCATGAGCAAACTCAAGACTCATGGTATAGAATTCTCTGACATGATCACGGGGATCACTTTTTCCATTGTACTTGTCAAATTTAGGCACGTCTGAGTTTGGAGGAAAAGGGATCAAGTGCAATCTCCTGTCAAAAGGATAAGGACAAATTTCGTTTAAAGAGTATCGTACTGTTGTCCCTTGTTGCATGTATTGCATTTGTCTTTGCAACATTTACATTTGTTGAGTAAGGGCAACCAAAGGCACATTGCTTTGCCGAGGGAAAAGTTCTTCCCTTGTATTGATCTTGGGTTGAAACGGTGTTTGGAATGGTATGTTTTGCTCGGGAATGTATTGTCTTGGTGTATGTTGCTCTGGTATGTTTTGATCCGGGATGTTTTGCATTGGTGTATGTTACTCTGGTATGTTTTGATCTGGGATGTTTTGTTCAGGGTCACGTGCTTCTCTTTCCCATTGTCGTTCTTGATATTCGTAATGCTGAGGGTGTGTCCTAAACACCTCTGCATCAAGGTTTTCAGGGAGTTTTACTCCTTTACTTGTGAGCATGAGCAAATATTTTTCTTTGTCATTTTCCATGAGCCTTTCTACAAGCTTTTGGAATGAAGCGCTTTCCTGACATTCCTGAAGAAGCTCTTCAGAAATTTCAGTATCCTCTAGGTGTGGACCTTCAAAAGGATTTGACAACCTTCGATTCATACTAGACTCTACGTGTGTCTCGCTTTGTTGGTTTTGTTGAGAGCGAGTAACAGGCATTTTAGTAGAAACTTTCAGTGATGAAGGGGACAAAATCCTCTTCGATATGTTGCTCGAGGGTGGGTGGTTCTGGTCGGGGTGTGTTATAAGTGATACACTCATCGGGTAAGAATGTCGGATTGATCCTTCCTCCATGGTTTATGATTTGATTAAAAGCGGATTTTTGACAATATGCCCTAGTCTTTAAAGGCTCTTTGTCAAATCTGTTGGATTTGTTTTGGATATAATGTTTGACGCGATGAAGGAATACTCGATGAGATTTGAAGAGTTGACGATTGATGTATAAAAACTTATTTCTCTTGATGAATTTGGAAAAACTAGGTTGTTGTTTCTTCAACGTGATGTTACGATAAAGATTCTTTCTTCTCAGAATATGGGGATTAGTCATGCATGAGTGATCAATGGTTTCCTTTGATTTGTTTGGATTCAGTTGATCTTGTTTTGAAAATTCAAGTGTTACTCTATCAAAATGAAGGTTTAGATGCCCCTTCATGACAAAGCATGTCAAATGATATGGATAAAAGCCTCCCGATTTGGAGACTTGATTTGACAACCTAAAATATTTTAAACAAGTGTTTTTGAGATGAAATTCGTGAGATGGTAAAGGATTCTTTTGACACTCGTGATGAGGTTTCTGGATTATGATAGGATAGATATGTTTTATCGTGCGATCAGTTTTGGATTTTTACAACGTTTGTTTTGACACAAACTTGGCTCAAGAAATAGCTTTTAAATTTTCGTTTTTGCTACTCTGCTTTGATGAAAAATGATGTTGATGGAAAAAGGCTTCTGAAAATGTTTTCAAAATTTTTAAAATTCCTCACTGTTTTGCCCTCTACCTTTTTTATTTTGGTCACGCGCTAAAACAGAGACAGGATTCGCTACCAAATTTACTTCACGCGCTAAAATAAGGACCACACGCGCTAGGCTACCCCCAGACACGCGCTAAAGTTTTGACTGTTTAAAATTTTGTTTTCTCTATTTTGAAAAGCTATGCGCTAGTATGGGTCTATGATGCGCTAATTGTTAAACCCGATGCGCTAAAGTTTGGTTTCCACGCGCTAAGCTGATTCTTCAACGCGCTAGACTGTTTTTCCGATGCGCTAATTGTTTAACACTGTTTTGGACTCTGAATAAAAATGCTACTGTTTTGAATAGACGCGCTAACTTGATGCTTGGATGTGCTAACCGAAATACCCTACGCACTAAGGAGTTGTCCCCACGCGCTAATCTGCCCTGATTTTTCCTTTGGTTTGTTTTTCTGCAATTTTTGGATTTGATTGTGAATTTTTCAGCTTTGATGGATGATTTTCTGAAGTAGTAAATGCAAGCACAACACAAAGAAGACAACCATTTTTGCTTAATCTAACAAAAAGTGTATGTTCTGCGATGATGTGTTCAAATCCTCAATGTTTTAACAGGTTTGGATATGAAAAATACAATTCAGAAAGACTCTTTATTCAAATGTCATAAATAACATCATAGCCCACTAGTCTCGATACTCCGTCAGCTCAAACAGCCGTGTCACCCCCTAGAGGGCGCCCATTTTTTTGCCTTTTGCCAAAAATTAACCCAAAGTGAATTGCTTAACAATTGAGTAGTTATCTTGGGAGATATATGGTGAGTAATCTTGGGGGCGGATTCTTCCCCACCCTTGCACTATGATGTTATAAATGTCTGGTTACTGACTCGGTTCAAATTTTCTATTTCTATGGCTCGTAATCAGGCTTCTTGTTCGGTCATCAGCGATAAACTCCCTCAGGAGGCTTCCCAACCTTTAGAACAAAGGCTTTGCGTATCTCAAGGATACTGGGGGAAGGCTAATCACTGTGCACAGTTGTTAAAAAGGACTTTCGTCACTTTCCACTTTTGATTATAGTGGGTTGGAACACTTGGCATCAAAGTCGTTCCCCACTTAGGTCGTTCCCTTCACACCGGCCATAAACGGCTTTAAGAGTTGATTCCAACTCCTCGGGAAGACAGGCCTGCTAAAGGATGTACTGCTTGAAATAAAGAAAGCTTTTAAGAGTGGTCTAACTTTTTGATCACCCAGTTAAGGGGAGAGCATATACCTTCCACTTTCGAGACAAGGCAAACAAGGTTCTTTTTAAGCCTTCAATTCAGTGATTTGCTAACCTCTATTTGGAGATGTTGCTCCAAAAAAAAACATGGTGTTAATTTTACTTCCCCAAATCAGTGATTATTTAATCTAAGGAAATAACCGAGTCAACAAAGCAAAGGGTTCGTTTTGGTCAACAAAGAAAAATCGGTAAACAAAAGGAGAATTACTTCCCTCCTTGATTGCAACAACTTTTTAGGTGAGGTTCTTTCCTTTGCACAAAAATTTGAAGATGAATCCTTTATACACCAAAGGATGGTGAGGTTCTTTTTATAGCTCTATTTTTGCAAAAAGAAATTTTTGTCTTGTTCTTTTTAGAGCTAAAAAAAAAAAGGTTTTCTCCTATGAAAGCAAGAAATGTTCAGTTTAGTGATTCTTTTTATGGCCCAAAGGAAATAAGTGAGTTCAATTCTTATAAGAATAGAAGAAGTTTAAAAATTTAAACTAACTTAACTAAGTTAGTGAAAATCCTAACTATCTTATATTTTTAAAATTTAAGCTCCCATCTACAACAAATTTTGTTAGAATCCTGCAAGAAGACAAGTTGAAAATGTTAGATGGTTGGTGGACTTCAACAAGTCTATTTTCTTATTCCCGGTTATAGATTTTGGAACTTTGATTTCTACCTGTTTTTTATGCGCTACAGAACAAACTGTACACGCTACATAATAGTCGTGATGCGCTAAAAGAAGTCTTCAACACGCTACACTGTTTTCGGGATACGCTACTCTGTGTGCCGAAAGCGCTGCTCTATTTTTCTCCCGCGTCAGGACCTATAGAAAATTTTTAATATGCCTATGCGCTAATAAACGGACTTGACACGCTAGGTGATGGACTCCACGCACTGAACAGTGAACTGGATGCGCTAGGCTGTTAACCAGATGCGCTAGGGAATGATTCCCACGCGTTGATTCTCGTTTTCCATGGACCTGCAAAAGTAAATATATTTCAAAACCGATTAGATATATGGGGTAATGCCCCACGGTGGGTGCCAGAAATGTATGCGAGAAAAGCAGGTCGATAGAACTTAATATGTGCAAAATGGAGCTCTATGGAGCCTTGCTCACACATCCACAGGACTTCTTGGTGCAAGCTATGGAGTTATAAAGCATAACTCAACTTCCCAAGGATGGTTCCATGGTTCTCTATCTTGCACGGTCCCTCAAACCAACGTTTTTGCTCTCAGATCACTGAGCAAAATGGTTTAGGGATGGCAAATGCAAGAACAAGGGATGCTTTTTGTTGATTTAATATGAGATGCATCCTAAGCTATGCATGATGCTACAAATGCAATAAACCAACTATAAGATGACAAGGTTAGTAAACAAAACTATCCTAGCATACTATAATAGTTCATGATTTAAGCTAAATGATAAGGAACGTACTCTAAATTAGCATATTTATATTAATTCCTATTGAAAAGAGAAGTTAAATGATGAGCATATAAAACATGAAAGCTTGAATGGATTTGAGTATAAGTGAGATGCTAAAGTCTTGGATGATATAATGGAGGGATGGAGAGCTCTATTTATAGTAAAAATAGGGCAATGGAGGGTCAAGATTGGAGGAGTTATCAAGGGTCAGGATTGAAAGTTGTCAATCCATGTTTACAATTTTTACCAATGAAATGGTGACAATTGTCAACATAAGACTGTTTGAGAGGAAAGGTAGGAAGCATTAAATGCTTGAGGGGACATGATGGTTACCTTAAGAGGTAAGGATTAGGATTGGATTAGGGTTTATAAAATGGATAAAGCTTTTACCCAAAGGCTAAACTCTTGTGCAAGGGATTAAGGAATAACCATGGTCAAAGCATTAAAGGCTTGATGAGACCCTTGGGTTACATGAGGGTTAAGTTAGTCAAAAAGTCTCTAACTATGCTAGAGGGTTGAGTTAACCATTAATGGTTTGGAAGACTTTCAAGGTTGAGTTGTTGAAGCCCTAAAGATTTTAATGGTTTTCAAAGACTTTGAAGGTTTGAGAAGTGACTTCCCTTTGCTTAGGGATGTGACAATGATTAGGATAGGATTAGGCTAATTAGAAGGAGTTAGAAGAATCTAGAAGGGATTTAGGCATGCAAGTGGATTTTGTAGGAGAATGCAAGTGGGAGGAATTTTGGGATTTTCAATTAAAATAAAATCATTTATTTCAATTAAACGGTGTAATTTGCATTTGGATAAATATTAATTTATTTAAATGTGAATGTGAATTTTGGATTTAAATAAATCTTAATTTATTTACATGAGAAAAAGGAAGATAAAGCATTAAATGCTTGAAGACTTTGAGGGAAACCATTAAAGGCTTAAGAAGACTCTAGAAAGAAGCCATTAAGTTTGAAGACTTTAAATTTGAAGACTTTAAGTTTGAAGACTTTAAGGGAAACCATTAAAGGCTTAAGAAGACTCTAGAAGGAAGCCATTAAGTTTGAAGACTTTAAGGGAAACCATTAAAGGTTTCAAGTGGGTGAGGATAAATAGGATTTTAAATAAATAATTTTTATTTAAAATAGTTGTGCAACTTGCATTTGTAGGAAATTACAAGTGGGTGGAGGATAAATAAGATTTAAAATAAATATTTTTTATTTAAAATAGTTGTGCAGCTTGTATTTGTAGGAAAATACAAGTGGGTGGAGGATAAATGATTAATTAAAATAAATTGCTTTATTTCAATTTGGTTGCAAGTTGGAGATTTAAATAAATTATATTTATTTATTTGGGGTAAACTATTTAATTAAATGTAAATTTAATTAAAAGTAGAGAGAAGGGGTTTAATTAAATAAAATGATTTATTCAATTAAATGATATAAAGGGCTTAAGTGAATTTAAATGAATAAATTGAATAATTTATTTAATTAAATAGAAGAATGTGGTGATTTAATTAAATTAGATTTAACTAAAATAGAGGAATGAGAATAAAATGAACATTAAATATTCATTTAGGAATATGGTCATTTTTATATGTCTACAATATCCATAAGACTGTAAGAGGCAAAGTGAAACAAACTGGAATTTGAAAAATTATCATTAATATTTATGCTTTTGAAATTTACAATTTTTTCGTCAGAAACTTGAGTCCCCCAAAAACTTAAAAGCCAAAATGAGTGAGCCACTGGCACTCAGCCTGTTAGGGTTCAAGGACATAGGAAAAAAAAACTATAGGTAGTGGAATTGTTTACAATTTTGCTCTAAGAATCTAGCCCTCCTTCCATGTAGAATTCTTCAGACAGCATAAGCTGAGAGAATTCTTCAAGCCACATGTAGTTTGGAAAGTTATCCAGGAGGAACCATTTCCGGAGGAAGTCCCTGCCAATCCGCGCCCATTTTCTGTGACGCGTCAGTTGCTCCGCATTCAGGTTTAGGAGAAATGGTTGCCTGACCACTGGCAGTGTTTGGTCAGGGAGGAGAAGCTTGGATAAATCACTCACCCAAGGGATCCCCACCCCTACTTCTGCAAGAACGACAAGAGTAATGTCATCTACAAGGAAGTCTTCCTTAAAAACCTTCCTCAACAGCATCAACATATCCACCTTGTCTCCTCCCAAGTCCAGAAGAGACACTCAGAAGTGGGATGCAAGGTCCGTGTTAACACAGTACCTATTTTTGTTTCGCAAAAATTCTCTGCCCAGCACCATCCGCACAACTTCATTGGTGAACAACCCAAACTCCTTGCAGACTGATTGGAGGGTTGGGTCTCTAACGGAGCCTAGAAAGGCCCTCTGGTCCTCTGCAGAAATGCTTCTCAAGCGGATGGGAGTGTCCATCTTGAAAAAATATATTAACAAATTAAACAACCTGAGCAGTGAGCCTATAAACCTAAAATACCGTGAGCTCTGATGATTTATCTACCAAATGGCAATGGCTAATTGAAGATGAAAAAAGCAGAGATCGTATATAAATTATTGAAGCTCTTGATTGTAATAATTAATTCTTTAACAGTATTAACTGCTATAAAAAAATTTAAATCTTTCGTATCTCTGCAAATCTTTCCCATAAATGCACGAGTGTGCGAAAATGGAAACAACTATGAACCAGTACCAAATTGGCAATTATCACATTGGAAGTCGTGGGGACAGAGTGGATTGTCGTAAGTGAATAGATATATATTAAATGAACGAAATTATCGGTCATGATTCGTGACATTTGATATGTGTCTATTGAATCCAATTCCATTCCGGGCACTTTCTGGTGAGCTATGTTCTCTTCAGAAAATTGGGCCGAAATAAAACTTCAGCCATTGATATACGATCATCGAACGGTTTAAAATCATTGATAGATTTTAGGTATGTGTCACCCTTTACGTGTCAAAGAAGCCGCGCTTATTGATACATCATGCAAAGTCCAGACTCAATGTATTATGTGATGTGCCTTGTCTATTAATGACAATGAATTTATGAAATCACCAATGAATTATATATTGTACCATAAATAATAAAATATTCGCCAAAACAAATTAAATAATTTTCAAGCAGTGGATAAAAATCGGCAATACATTTAAATAATTTTCAAGCGGTGGATAAAAATCGCCAATACATTTAAATAATTTTTCCTTCGGCGTAAAAATTTTCGCTCATACAATTATATATTTGTTCCTTTTAACAATAATTATTCGCCTCCCACAATAACTATTTTCCCCATAGAACAAGGTATTATTCACCATAAATTTATGACATTTTCGTACCCTAGAAAAAAATCGCCAATACAAAATAATTTTTTCGTCAATTTTAAAAAAAATTTCGCCATCGATATGAAAATTTCCCTCCGAAAATAATGTCTGATTCGCCAGGATTTTACACAGTTGCCCCAGGGGGGGGTGGGGGGGGTTTCTTAAAGTTATCCCTGTACATATACATATATATTTGTGTGTATGTGTGTCTATATATATGTACACACACACACACACACACACACACACACACACACATGCACACACACACACACATCTGTACACATATATATGTATATGTATATGTATACATATATGTAGATATATGTATACATATACATATGTATATACATATACATATGTATATACATTTACATATGTATATGTATATGTATATCTATATGTATATACATATGTATATGTATATGTATATACATATGTATATGTACATATATGTATACATATATATATACATGTACATATACATACATATATACATATATGTATGTATATGTACATAACGTATACATGTATATATACGTTATGTACATATATATATGTATATGTATATACATACATATATACATACATATATATATATATGTATGTGTGTGTGTGTGTATACATATACATATACATATATATACATATGCATGTATACACATGTGCATATACATATACATATACATATACACACATACATATATTTATGTATGTATGTATATATATGTATGTATGTATATATATACATATATGTATATATACGTATATATAAATATATGTGTATATATATGTATATAAATATACACACACATGCATGTATGTATATATATGTATGTATGTATGTATATGTATGTATGATGTATATATATATGTATGTATATGATGTATATATACATACATACATATACATACATACATACATACATGCATGTGTGTGTATGTATATATTTGTGTGTTTGTGTAGACGAGGAAAACGAGAATTAGTTCGAAAAATGAAATGACACATGCAATCTATCTAAGCAAATCACATGCTAATCTTCCTAATCCTGCCAACAAATTAACTGAAATGAAATACAAAGCGAATGCAAACCATCCATTATTCCTTTAATTGGACCTCGTTGCTCTTCCTTTTGGTTCTAATGTGGATATGTCGCTCTCAAGAAGCCAAGTGCATGAAATAACAAAAGCGAAGGGGTTTGATATGCAAACCTTACTCAGAATGTGTGATTAAAGATGATTGCTAATTGCTAACTGTTGATGATGAACCGGACAAAAATGACAGAGTTAAGTTATTCGAAAACTAGATGTTTGGATAATTTGATAGAATAACAATCCTAAAGTTAGATGCTAAGATGGATAGAATAAGATTACTTGGAAGTTAGATGAAAATGCTTGAAGAGGAGTCCTCAATTTATAGAGAAATTAAAGATTCGACGATCTTTGATCGGGTGGACGAACGAGATTGCACACACAACATAGCTGCCATTCGAGGAAGGATGAAGGAGAAAGAGGAAAAAGTGACAAAAAAGCAAAAAACAGATTTTTGGGGATGCATACCTCATTTTCAAATTAAAAATTGAAATTAATGAGATATTTAGGATTTTTGAAAATCAAAGACAATCCATGAGACAAAGTTGCCATTTTTGAAATTAGGAAGATATTTTCAATTAAAAAAAATTTGAAAAAGCAGATATTATCCTCATTCAAGAAGATAATTAGGAAAAGTAAATAAATAAAACTATTTATTTAATTTGAAGACATAATTAGATGATTGAATAATTAAAATGAATTATTCAACTAGAGGTTAATAATGAACCTTTAATTAATTAATAAAAAATATTTAATTAAAGGGGATAAATTGAAATTAATCAAATAATGTAACATTATTTAATTAATTTTAAAAGGGAAAGAGGTTTGATGACAAATTAGGGCAGAATAATTAGTAAAAAGGGGCTTAATTGATTGCTGAATTAATTAAACCTAAAGGGAAAATTAGTCAAACTGACGACCAAGGACCTGATTAAGGTCAAATTAAATCAATTTTGGTCAAAATGAAGGAAACTAGAAAGAATGGGAAAGATTAAAAAGGAAAAGAAGCGATTCAAGTGAAAAATTGCAAATTAGGGCAAACCATGTAAAACCAAGCAATACCAAGTAAACCAAGTCAAAGTGAGTCACCGGACGAAAAAGGGACAAATGTGACACCATGAAACTGGAAAAGGGGTCAAAATGCAACTTTTTCATATGACCGTGTAGGAAAGGGGATCCAACAAGATAAAAAATGAAAGGCAAGAAGCGACAAAACCCTAAAAAGCAGACCTAAAAACCCTAAAATCGAGATGGAGAAAATGGTCAAAATAGACACTATCAGAGTGAGAGGGGAAAAATGAAATATAAGGGGGCTGAAGTAGAGGTCAAAATGTAAATTCTGCACCAGTAGTGGGAAGAGAGGGGAAAAATCTAGATAGGTGTGAAAAAGGTTGAACGAGAGGGTCAAATTAGGGGCAAAAAACCCTAATCAGGTCACAATTAGGCAAAATATCACTGTAGAAGTGACAAGAGAACAAACTGACGCAAAAGGGATGAGACTAAGGGTAAAGTGAAATCTCAAACCTGAAATGGGAAGGCAAGGGATCAATCTAATCAAGGAACAAATGGGACAGGATCGTACGATAAGGTTAAAAATGGAGAACGAAGGTGATGCAAATTTTAAGTATCTACATTTTGCCCCTCTTTGAGATAATGCAATTCAGAACGTTATTTCAAAGAAAGTTGAAAAAAAACAAAAAAAATCATGCCCTAGCAAACTGATGAATGAAGACTGGGGGATGGAGGTAAGATGCCCCCTCGATGTTGATATATGAAAGAAATGAATGATCTCTTGAAAGAAGAGAAGAATGTTAGAGGAAAGAGGAAAAAAATGATGAAAGATCAAAAAGTTATTAAGGAACAAAAAGACGAGATGGGGACCAATTACTAATGATGAATCCTTGCTTTCATTTGTGCACCTATATTAATAAAGAGATTTATTTGATATGGCAAAATGGATACATCACGTATTGACATATATGGTTAGAGCTATAATGCTATCCTTTTGCAAATGGGGCAAATATACATTGCAGACAAGGAATGCGTCCATGATAGGTTCTAAAAAATTGGGTTGTATGCAAAGGGTCTAGGTATGTGCAATACTCATAAAATGACGGAACCAACACAGACACCCAAGATGGACATTTATCATAACATCATGAACAATATCCCACAAATATAAAACAATAAAAAAAGAGGTCATTAACCATCCTAGCCACTCTCACCACTCAGTGATATCCTCGAGTAGCGTAGGAACATGACCAAAGATAAATCAAGAAAGATAAGACTCACTAGACTAAGCAAGCCAACAACCATTCTGATCTTGTTCTCAAAGTTGATAGTTTGATTGATAGGATGATCACGATGTTTGGTTTCAGGAATGAAGTAACCCGTTTAAGATGGACATTGTCTAATTTCGATTATACTGCAACCTGTATAAGAAACATGATAGTTTATAAATGACTAATAATGTTTAGTGGTTTATTGATGCAACAAGTTGATCTCAGAGACTGTTGACTAGATTGATAGGTTGTTTGTTGATACGTGATTTGATAAGTGCAATATTACAAATTTTCCATTTGTGTCTGCTCAAATATCTGTCTATTGCAAAGGACAAATTTATTGATGAAGAAAATGATAATGATGATTATTGCTTGGATTTTTTATTGTTTTGAATTTTATTTTTCTTTTGGGATTTTGTGGTTATTTGATTTTTTTTTGGAGATTTTTTCAGGATGATTCTATGAATGTTTTCTTATTCTTTTAGGACACTATTTGGATGTTTTTAATTTTTTTCAAGACATTTTGCAATTTTAAAGATTTTTTTAGGACATTTTACAATTTTTAGGATTTTTCAGGACATTTTGCGATTTTTAGGGATATTTTAAGGATATTTAAGCTATGTACATGTTGCATCCTTTGATCTTTTGTAGCGAGAAGGACTCCATCGATTGATCATGATATTAAAAATTGGCCCAGTGTCTAGCAAGGCAGGTGGTTGAATGGAAGTGGATAGAGGAAAGAAAATGGGAGCTTATGATGGCATTGAAGCTACTTTGATTGTCAAAGACTATTCGACAATGGGATAACATGTCTTTGCCAAGCTAAGGGACTGGACATGACAAGAGAAGGTGATAGCATGGTGCATTGGATGGCGCATGATCCATATGAAGGGACATGTCAAGAGGTTTTTTGAAACCATTGTGTTTTTTGCTTCTTTTTTAATCCTTATCTTGGATCAAGATCAAGGGTGGATTAGGGAGATAATAATAGGACATGGATGTGATAAGAAAGATATAAAAAATGGATAAGGGATATGAATAGTATCAGGGCATGATAAGGGAACTAATATGGATAAAAGGTATGTGGAGAGATAGGACTAAAGGGATTTCGATAAGGTGAAGTAGATAGGACATGTGGTGCTTAGGAAGATCCTCAACCTTGACAAGATTAAATATGGAAAAGGGAATATGGATGCAAATAAGGATGAAGGACGTGAGGGATGAAGGACAATGTGAGGACAATGAAGGATGATAGGATAGGTGTGATATGATAGCTTGAATGGAACTTGCCCCCAAGTATAGAACATGAGATGATGAAGGCTTACTCATGATGTCTGTTTTCCAAGTTTTCATCATGGTACTTTCCCAAGGCACCTATTTGCCAGGTTTTCACCAGTGGACGAATTATTTCTCTTTACTATTTTTTTTAGGATCCCTTTTCAATTTTTTTTTGTACTTTTTTCCAGATCATTGTTCAATTTTTTTTTCACTTTTCACGAAAGACAATGGATGCATGATAGGCCATGGAGGAAGGACTCAAGCGTCTTGTTGTTTAGATGGTACCCTTGAAACATGTTGTAATAGACCATGGCTATGAAGGTATGCTCAAAGATGTTGATATGATACTGAAATGCATGATTGGGTGAAATATGATAGAGATTTATGCAAAGGAGTGGATAAGAGGAATGGAAGGGTAGAAAAGAGGTGTTGGATAATGGATTGGATGTTGGAAGACTTGTGCATGAGTGGAGGAAAATGTTGGCAAGATCAACATTGACACACACCTTGAGGGGTGGTGGAGCAATGGAGTAAAAGTGAATTTTGGATACCAAATTTGATTTCTCTTTAGGATAATGTGCTTTGAGAACCCACTTAAGAATCCACACAGTTTTTAACTTTTCTTTATTTTGTAGTTCCTTGGAACGCATTGCTTGTACAATGGACTTAGGAATCCACATGGCTTTTGAATTTGTTTTCTATTTTGCAATGGGCCTTTGTGGCCTTTTGAATATTTCTTTTTCTTTTTCTTTTTCTTTTTCTTTTTAGATCATATTTTGCTTTGTTGTTTTCATGTGTCAATTAGATGGGACATGTGTTGGCATTAAGGTACATTTTTGTATGACCAGTGAATGATATGGTTGTCATTGTTGGCAACATCATCCCAAGTCTTCATAGTCCATCGAAAGTAAGTAGACAGGAATATTGAGGTTAATTGGCTAAGCAATGAGAGGGTAAGAAGGGAGTAGACTGACACACAAGAGATCAATCGACAAGTGGTGAGTAGACCGGTGCATAGAAGAGGTCAACCGGCTAAGAAGAGAACAGATCGGTATACAGGAGGAAATTGGTTGGGTAGATTTTGATCAGTACACAGGTAAAGTCTGTAACCGACATACTGGTAACGTTCAGTTAGCATTCAGTTAATCGAAAATCTTCTCTGGTCAACCGATGGACTTGTCGACATGATCAATTGTCTTGACAGAGATTCCTGCAATAATTTCAGGAGAGCGATTTAAGGCATGGTAACAAAATTTTGAATAGGATGTTTTGGAGGGAAAGTTTGTGATAGATTGATAGGATAATAAATTCACATAATTCATTCTCGAGAAGGTTGTTGTTCATGCAAATAGTGATTATGTGAAAGTGAACACAGGGGGAGTATAACAGAGTGTAGAGCCAAGTGACAAATGACCTGCAGAGTATAGAGTCGAAGGTCAGAGAACTGAAAGAGTGCAGAGCCAAAGGTCAGAGAACCGACAGAGTGCAGAGCTGAATGTATAAGCAAGAAACCGGTGTTGTACAGAGAAGATACAACCGGTGCAGATAGAGTTTGTTTTTTAGTGTGATCTGATCAAGCTATTGGTAGCTACTCCAGCAGATCATCCTTTTGTTGCTTTCTAACAATCGTAACTAAAATCCCTTATTAGGGCGGACTTTAACAGGTCCCATTGTATAAATCCCTTAACAGGGTGTCATCTTAATTAATGATCTTAAGACCTTTGACAAGGCTACCTTTAACAGGGTAAAGGCACTAACAGGCCTTAGACAAAATCCCTTAACCGGGTGGCACCTAACAGTGTCCTTGTAATCTCCTAATAGGGATGGCTCCTCACCAGGCGTACTCTAGAAGAGTACAAATTTTGTGAGTTCCTACTCACACCGTGGTTTTCTCCCATTTGGGTTTCCACGAGATAAATCTTGTTGTCACTGTGTATATTTTCATGCATGCTTATTCTATTGCAGTGGTTATTTATATTGATGAATGTTAACTTAGTAAAAACTCGAGTTAAAAGTTTTAATTGAGTAAAACCCGTAAAGTGTTGATTCACCCCTCCCCTCTTAGCACCGGTTGGGACTAACAACATGTTGATCCTTAACTACATGTGGATTTTTGGACTTATGGATTTTATGCTTGGCATCCAAATTGCTTCTAATAAGAATGGAACTTATGGGTGGATAGGGATGATGTGAAGGTATTATGGATGGATTGATGTAGGTAGATGGTGGGCAAGTTCTTAGAGATGCGTGTCTTTGCTGATCTATGATGGGATATGTAGATTGTGAGCTAGTGGATGGAGGAATGTATGGACCTAAGATGGATGGAAGGAATGAAGGGTTAGATTTTGGGATATGAGGACCCAAAATGAATTTGGAGGACGAGGAATGTGCATGTTTGGACTTAGATGGATGGATGTGGGATTTAGCAGGGGTATCAACATCTTGAGAGTGAGATATGTAGCCAAGACCATGACCACCAAGATTTGCTTTGATATGGAGGGGTTCTAAAATGCATTGTTCTTGTAGGCCTAACCCTTTGCCTTGATAACACATTCTTTGACGTATAATTTTACCAATGGGGTACTTGTTATTTTTGAAACAAGATATGAGTCCACTTTGAAGAGGATATGGTATGGAATAAATGATAGGCTCATGAAGTAAACTGGATCAGATAAAGGTGGAGGAACCCGTTTGATATGTAAGGGATTCATGAACAACTTGTGCAGAGGCATTTGGATCGTGGGGGGAACTAGGAAGATCTATGGGATCATCTAGTGAGATGGAATCTTGTGGGAGACATGGAGGAGTATGACATGGAAATGAAGGGATGGAGGGATATTGATAGGGTTTTGAAGGATTAATGGGATCTTATTCAGGACATTTAGGTGAAGGGATACTTTGATCTTGATTTGGAAAGGGATCATTGGACTCCATTGTAAGGGTATTTTTCTCTTGATTTTGAATAGAATCATTAGGATGGATGGAAGGGACGTCATGATCTTGCTTAGAAAGTAGAGTGCCAATAAGACTTGGAAGGACAACATACCCTTGAGGCAAAAAGGGATCACCTTGGATAGGATGGTTAGGTACAGTGGGATCATCAAAGGAAATGAGATCTTGGTCAAATGTTGGACGCAATGGGAAAGTTGTAAGATCTTGATCCTGATCTATTTCAAGACTTATTTCTTTATTCTGATCATCCTCTTAACATGGGGTTGGACTTTGCAAATGTATGGGGGATTATTGGAAAGAATTAATGTTTTGACATGAGGGTGATGGACTTTGCATGAGACTCTCTAGAATAGGAGCATATGGTGTGATCGAGTCTTGAATTTCTGAAGTATGGAAGGGACTTGCATCATGAATTGGATTAGCTTGGAAACCTACTTTGGATAGCCCTTGGGAGATTGCATCATTAGATGTATCATTGGATAGAGATGGAGTGGATGACTCTTGTGAAACTTCAGGGGATGAGGAAATGGTGGGAGATATGGAGGCTACTTGAAGGTAAATCTTTTGATGGGAGGATGAGCCATTGCTAGAAATGGGAAAATGTTCGTGTTCAAAACTAGTCTCCTCTATGCAACCTAGTTGTTGAAGTAAAATATAGAGAAATTTAGGTTGGCATTCTTGATGTTTGGGTGATCTTGTTTGTGATATTGGTCCAACATTTACATGTTGAGTTGTTGATTGACCTCGTTGCATGATAGGTAGCACATTGACCATGTTCGATTAATGTCCAAAGGGTGACGTGTTTGTAATTACACTTGCATCTATTGGGACACCCTTGATGATTTGTTTGAAGACATAAAATGATATTTACTAACATGTGATACGACTGAAGGCAAAATAAATTGTGTAATTGTATTTGACCTTGGTAGGGCTTGACTTGTTTGAACAATTACTTGTAGAAATGGGAGTTGTGTTGTTTGTCGGATTGGTTGCTGGACTTGCATTGTTGGTAAAGGATGATGTTGTTGTTGCTTATGTTGTTGTCATGATGCTATCAATATTTGTTGTTGTGCCTCTGGTTGAGTCATTTGACATTGAAATCTAGAGACTTGCGCCATCTGTTGTTGATATTGTGGCGCATATTGTTGTTGTACTTGTTGAAATTGTGGGTCTAGTTGATATCGTTGGATGGTGGGTTGTTGTTGTGTAATTTGGTGTGTTGGCCCAACAGTTTGATAAGTTTGGGGTTTCTCATATTGATATTGGATGTCTTCTTGCATAGTTGGATGTGTTCGTTGTTGATATTTGTTTCTCATGTTTATTTCTGAGAGGAGGGATGGTATTTCAGATTGTGCGATGAGAGATTGTATGTTGACTGGCTCTAAGATTGTATTAGGACCTCTGAATTTTCAGAATAGTTTGGACATTTGGGATCTGTACTCTCTTCATTTTTTTTCACTTTTTGTTCTAAAATCTCCATTTCTCGAGCTATTTTTATTCAAGTGATGGAGAAATAGGCATGACACTTGTTTGTTCCTGATAAGTTTGATGCACGTTTTGGGACATGTACAAGTTGAATTGACATGATTGATATTTCAGTTGCAATGACATGGTCTCATGAAAGTTGGAACTTTGATAGGGGTAATGTTGTCTCCTATAAGCTTGAGAGCTTTTTTCAACCATTGCACTATATGCCATTTTTTTGGATTTTGAAGTTTAGAGATGAAATGCAATGCAACTTAGGGACGAAAATGCAACCCTATTTTTTGGATTTTGAGAATTTTAAAAATTGACAAATGCAACTAAGGATGACAAATAAAACCTATGTGTCTTGAATTTTTTGACAAATTCAATTAAGCAATGACAAGATGCAATCCTAAAGAATGGCAATGCAACATATGTTTTTGAAGATTATAAGAAACCTTAGGAGTGCAAGTCTAAAGAGATACCCTAGGGGATTGAAATGGAATCAAGACCTTTAAAAGACAAAAGGACAAATTGACAAAGTCTCACCTATGGCTTGGACACTAAGCTAGGTTTGATGAGATATGGTTGATAAATTAACAACGGTTGATCAAGGTCAAGACTTCCTAACAATGACTTTGGATATGATCTAAAGATTTGATTCTTCAAGTTTGACAAATCTAATTTTGGAAACTTAATGCAAATGTGAAGATTGATACTAAAGAAAATATGAAGATAATTAATAAATCTTATTGATATTAAAGAAATGATATGATGAAAATGATGACAACAATGATATGCACTAATGGGAAATGCAAATGGACACTTTGGAACTAGACTAGGGAATACCCTAATTTTGAAGATAACACAAAATGGTGATAATGATTTGATCCTATGACTTATGAGGATAAAGACTGTGTAAAAGCTTATACTAAAATAATAAGGGATTGATATAAACAATGGTTTTTTAACAATGCTAGGATCAACCTAGAGACCAGGCAGAATAATGATTACTAAAAGATTATACTAAAATGATATGGATTAATACAAAGTTGACTCTGAGACAAGATAATAACAATGATATGTGAATGAATGCAGCTAAGGATAATGACAATGATATGGAAATGAATCCTAAACCAAGGGACAATGACAATGATATGGAAATGAATCCTAAGCTAAAGGATAATGACAATGATGTGGAAATGAATCCTAAACCCAAGGATAATGACAATGATATGGAAAGGATTCCTAAACCAAGGGTAATGATAATGATGCAAACAGATCTAAGATGAAACCTATGTTTGGTTGAAACAATTTTCTTATTTTGGAGATAGTTTTGAGATGTTTTCAATGTTTGAGTTTGACTGGTTGGACAAGTTTCTTGTTTGATTGTTTGGAACATTTGAAGTGTTTTGGACAAGTGTTTGGATTTTGAAAAAGATTTTGTCTTTGTTTCAAAGTAATCAACAAACACAGTATATAGAATGGTCGCTTGATTTTGACTATGAAATGAACACATTCAAGTACAACCCTAGATTAGGAAAGGACAATACTTGTTGAATCCCCTTGCCCAGAATACCACATTCAGTTGGATAGATAGAGGATTGGTATCACTAGCTCCATTCCATGATACAAACTCCTCGGGCATAACAAGCTTTGAATTTCTAAGGACCTGAAGATCCCGAGAAATTTACTATCTCAAGTTGAGGGGTACATGAGGGGCTTCTTCGGCATGCGCGTATCACAACACTTGAGTCACCAAGTAGAAATTTTTTGGCAACCTAAAACAATTGGTTCATAGTAATTTTCCAACGGGTCCAGTCCAACAATGAATTGAGATTACCAGTGTAGAGAAGGCCTCCACATACATTAAACTCACTCAACACTCTGATCGTTTGACCAAGTTTTTTGTATAGTGAATAAAAAACACATTGCTCAAGATCACGCTGGGAGGCACGATATCCCCAACATGTCCCAATTCGAGATACCCTTGTGAGGTGATCAAATCCTCAGTCAAAGATACCCCTCTACTACAAAAGAAAAAGTGGGTATCGTTATCACCTTTCTCTCTCTCCCAAGACCTCGAAGGTAGGTGGAAATGTACTCAATGCAATAGTTGGCCCACCCTACAGATCAAGCAAGCCCTCCAGAGATGAAAGACAAAAGTTTATTTCCCTTAAAGATAGTAGTATATGAGCTACTCTAATCAAAAGGCAATCCCATGTCCATTTTAAACCAAACTGAAAAGATAATAGTGGTGATTTATGCTACTAAAAAAGTTTCTTTGACATTTGTTCTTCGACAATCGTTCTGCATCAAACAAATTAGTAGTTTATGAATTCAATCTTCATCCCACAGATGCCACAATGTTGTAAGAAATTGATCAGTAACCAAGGAAACTGAAAGGGAACTTTAATCTAATTGATTAACCAAGATGACTCAAGAATCCAAGTATACCTACCAACTGCCCAGGAAATGACCAACCGCGCAACAGATTGAACCAATTATGCACTAATCTTGACCAACTATGCATTAATCTTGACCACTTGCGCACTAACCTTGACCACCTGTGCAAAAGATTGACAAAGCTTCAATTTTTAATTTTTGACCAACAAAATCCTAATTTAAGCTCAAATTGACAAAAAGAGAGTGAGAGAAGGTTTAATTTTGTTGTTGAGGTGCAGGATTGGTCTGATTTCGATGTTGTTCGTATTGTTGATCAGTTCTCCTTTGTTCTTCCTCATGTTCTCTCTAGCAAACTTGTCTTTTGAAGCGTGAAAATATTGTAACTTGAAATTGAATGTTCAATTAGTCTCGTAATTAGGACTAGATGAAAATTATGACTGAAATTGAAACCAATTAGCCTCCTAATTAGGACTAGATAAATATTGTAACTAAAATTGAAATTTAATTAGCCTCCTAATTAAGACTAGATGAAGATTGTTGCTTGAATTAAAATCAATTAGCCTCCTAATTAGGACTAGATGAAGATTGTAACTTGAATTGAGACCAATCGGCCTCCTAATTAGGAGTAGATGAAGATTGTAGCTGAAATTGAAAGATCAATCCAAGCCTAATTAAGAGCTAGATAAAAGTTGTTTGCGTGAAATGAAAGGGTTAATCTAGGCTTAATTAAGATCCTAAATGAAAGTTGTTTGATTGAATTCTTGCAAATTTGTCCTTCAACTCTATGAAAACCTGCCAATCAACCTGTCAAAATCCTGCATACAACAAACTTGTTAATGAAACCCTACACATGAAACAAGTCAAGGTGAAATTACAATCTATCTGACCAACTATGCACTAGATTTCACCAAATGCGCAATAATCTTCACCAACTGCGCAACAAATTGAACCAACTACGCAGGACTAGGTGCCAACTACACAGAGCAATGTTGGGCATGTGAATCAATGTTTTTCAGTTTTTGAGTACCTGCAATTGATCAAAACTCATAAAAGATGTCAAATTTTCTTGTTTCATGACGGGTTCACCAAATGTGGACGAGAAAAATGGGAATTAGTTTGAAAGACGAAACAATGCATGTAATCTATCTAAGATAATCACTGAAACTCAAATCGCATGCTAATCTTCCTTATCCTACCAAAAAAGTAATTGAAATGAAATACAAAGCGAATGCAAACCATCCATTATTCCTTCAGTTAGACCTTGCTTCTCTTCCTTTTTGTTATAATGTGGATATGTCACTCTCGAGAAGCTAGGTGCATGAAATAGCGAAAGCGAAGGGGCTTGATATGAAAACCTTACTCGGAATGTGTGATTAAAGATGATCGCTAATTGCTAACTGTTGATGATGAACTGGACATAAATGATAGAGTTAAGCTATTCAAAAATAAAATGTCTGGACAAACTGACAAAATAACAATGCTAAAGTTAGATGCTAAGACTAACAGAATAAGATTACTTAGAAGTTAGATGAAAATTCTTGAAGAGGACTTCTCAATTTATAGAGAAACTGGAGAGACTCAATGGACAAGAAAGATCGAGAATATTTTTTATCAGGTGGATGGATGAGATCGTACGAATGACAGAGCTACCATTCGAGGAAGGATGAAGGAGAAAGATGAAAAAGTGACAAAAAGGCAAAAAACATATTCTTGGGGATGCATACCTCATTTTAGAATTAAAAAACAAAATTAATGAGATATTTAGAATTTCTGAAAAATCAAAGATAATGTCCAAGGGGTTGTGTTCTATTGGTTAAAGCATTGAGTTCTCGTTGTGGAGATCAAAGTTCAAATCCCAAAGGGACATCTAATATGAAATTCAAAGTTGTGACTCTTAGTATTCCACAGTTGGCTTCTAGGTGGTTTCTAATAAGTGGATTATAATTTCTGACTCTTGGTCTTCCGTAGGTTGATTCTAGTGTGGTTGCTCGAAATGAGCTAATCGTGGTTTCTAATAACTGGATTCTAATTTGTGACTCTTGATCTTCCACAGAATGATTCTAGTGTGGTTGCTCAAAATGAGCTAGTATTAGTGTCATGGTTGTTGTTGCTCGATATGAGCAAATATTAGTGTCATGTAATGGTCTTTTTGTAAACGATCTGGAATAAAATAAAAAAATCAAAGATAATCCAAAGACAAAGTTGCCATTTTTGAAATTAGGAAGATATTTTCAATTAAAAAAATTTGAAAAAGCAGATATTATCCTCATTCGAGAAGATAATTAGGAAAAGTAAATAAATAAATATATTTATTTAATTCGAAGACGTAATTACATAATTGAATAATTAAAATGAATTATTCAACTATAGGTTAGGAATGAACCTCTAATTAATTAATTAGAATTATTTAATTAAAGGGGATAAATTGAAATTAATCAAATAATGTAATATTATTTAATTAATTTTAAAAGGGAAAGAGGTTTGATGATAGATTGGGGTAGAATAATTAATAAAAAGGGGCTTAATTGAACTAATTAAACCTAAAGGTCAAATTAGTTAAATTGATGTCTAAGGACCTGATTTAGGTCACATTAAGTCAATTTGGGTCAAAATGAATGAAATTGGAAAGAATGGGAAAGATTGAAAAGGAAAAGAAGCAATTAGAGTGAAAAACTACAGGGTAAACCAAGTGAAATTGAGCAATATCGAGTCAAAGCAGGTCATCGAACAGAAAAGGGACAAATGTGACACCATGGGACTAGAAAAGAGGTCAAAATGCAACTTTTTCATAGGACCAGGCAGGAAAGGGGATCCAACGAGATAAAAAATGGAAGGCGGGAAGCGGTGAAACCCTAAAAAGAAGACCTAAAAACCCTAAAACTAAGATGGAGAAAATGGTCAAAACAGACACGCCGAAGTATGTGTGTGTGTGTGTGTTTGAAAAGGTGGCAATTTTCAACATAGAAGGAGAAATCACCAAATCAATTTTCGCTTTGGGGGAAGAATTCCTTTCCATTCAAAAGAGGGGATGAATCCACTAGATTCAATCATAAATCAGATAAGGACTGAATACTAAGTGAATTGGTTGATTATGATGTGTTTTTCCCTCTTTTGTAAGTTGAAATATTGATTTAGGGTAAAGTACTGAAATTGGAGGCAAAACTAAGAAAATAATGAGCTATAGGTTTGGGATTTTTTCGTGCGCCTAGATCTGATTAATATAAGTTGATTTGGATCTGCCCTGCAAAAATGCCCCAAAAAAGTAGGGACTGTGATATGGCAACATGGTCCTCCGAATTTTCCACACACCAAAAAAGGTTGTTTTGTGTCTATGTCTGAAGCTTATTCTGAGAGGTACAACTGCGCACTTGTTTCCTACTTGTGAAGTTTTGCTTGCCTCCACATGGAATTAGGATTTCATGAAATAGGATGTAGATCTCCACTTCAATGCTTGAATATTGACTTTATTGTTGCTCCAAGGCTTTAAGGAAGATTGAATATTCTCAATTTCTCTTGAATGCTTGATCTCATGTGTGATTGATAGATGTATTGGATGATTGATTGATGTGATAGATGTTCAAATGAGAGGGGAAATCCTTTTTGTATACTTGCCCATTGAGAAAATTAACTAATTTTCCGACATGAGCTGACACAGAGAGGGAAATCCTGCTCAAATTTGAAATGTGACAAATGGTTTAAAGAGGGCCCATTTTAGGGAGGATAATGGCATCACGCCCTAGTCCTGCCCTATTTTGGGTCGGGATCAAGGTTCCTAGGGGGGGTCAATCAAGTTTTTTTATGTTTGTGATGTGTATGAGCATAATCAGGTCTTCAATCAAGCCAAGGGGTGCAAACACTAAGGTGAAGACCCAAATGCGGTTGAAATTGCAAGGGGTACAATTTTAGGATGTTACATTTAGCCCCCACTTTAGAGGGAGTATGAATTCGAACATACTCTTGGTAGAGTACAAAGGCTTCACATTGAAAGACTTTCACCAAGTTGTTAAGGAGGCAATATACACCACTACCCTAGTGGATTCTAGGATCTCAAAACTTTAATGATAAGGTAAAATGGAAGATCATGAGAGAGAAAGAGAGAACCATGACTACAACTAGTAAGCCTCTCTTACTATGAGTCATGAAAAGAAAAATACCGAAAATTACAAAGCAAAAGTTAAGTAACTTTAAGTATCAAGATATAAAAGAGAGAGAATCATTGAGCAAAGTGTATGCCCCCACGTTAAAGAGATTGCATACACCTTATTGGGAGCAATTTCTTTAAGGTAGGATACACCCAAAAATATAAGCGCATTATCACAATAATTTATCCCCCAAGAGAGGAAAAATCAAACGATAATGATCACAAAACACAAAGCACGGGGTGTTTTCATGTGACTTTGGAGTCAGTGTGCTTTTTATGATAACTCATGCATAGAATTGTCCTCATCCCCCAAAGATAGGAAACCACCATGGAAGAAAGGGACACACATGCCTTTTGAGTCAACATGGGAGAGACCAGAAGAGATCTCAATGCTTTGCGTCATCCTCAAGTAGACAACACTACAGAAAATAGAAGAAATGAGAGACAAATAAAAGAATGTCACAAACAAGAAAGAGAAGAGAGGGAGAGATAATTTACGGTGCTAATGAAGCTGATCAAGCACCTTACCCACCTCCAATCTTGCTCATCATTATTTTGGGAAGGTGGTCAATATGCAAGAGGAGCCACATTAAGCATTGTAGATGGAACTATCACAAGTTCCAAACAAGGACCATGCTCTAATGATGAGTCACTTTGTTTGTTACTGGGAGCTAGGATTAATGCTTTTAAAAATTGTTTAGATAAATCATTGTCAACATCAACATATTCATATTCATCATCAGAAATATTAGGAACATCATTTTCATCATTAACAACATTCTCACCTATTCCTTCATCAAGATCAATAAAAATAGGAGCTCTAATAGGAATAGAACTTGAACCATCATTTGTCTTAAGCATTTTGCATCTTGGAGAATTAGGTTGAACATCCTCATTAGGAGAAAATGGAATTATGTCAATAATTGGTGTCTTGGGAGAATAAATGGTTTGGGAAACAAGTTCATAAGCTCTAGCACGACATCTTTGTCGGCATTCTCTCTCACAACAGTTTTGTTTAGTTTTAGTTGAAGGTTGTGAAGGTTTAGGTTCATCAGGTATAGGCTTTATTTCTTATATTAAGGAAGGGTGCATAGGAGGAGGCCTTTTAGGTTGAACAATAGGAGAGGTTGGTTGCTTCCCTTTGTAAGATGTAGGAGGCATAACCACACCATATAAAGGAGGAAAAGGAGGTGTAGGAAGGAAACCAGGTCCATCATGAGGAGGAGGAATAGGTGTACCCTTAGGAGAAATAGATTGATGCTTATGAGGAAGAGAATTTCTACCTTTGGGAGGAAGAATAAACTCATCCTTAGGAGGAGTGGATCTTTCCTTAAGAAAATAACATCACTTTCAATAGGAGGAAGTATAGTCTTATCTTTAGGAGAATAAATAGGTTCCACTTTGGTAAGAAGATTATTTCTTTCCTTGGGAGGAAGAATAATCTCGTCCTCAAGAAGAGGTATATGATCACCGAGAGGAAGGATAAGTGTTGGATTTCTAGGTTTACTCAATGACAAAATCATCTCATTTTTTCATTTTTGATATGATTTAAAGAGAGAATCACTTCTAAGTTGAAGAGGTTGGAATTATTCGGACCAAAAGTAGTCAAGACAAACATCTCCATGCCTCATTGTAGGTTGATATATGCTATGATTAACAGTAATGATTTCATCATTATGAGGAAATTTCAAACACTTATGAACAATAAAAGTGATCACTTTCATGGAATAGAGCCAAGGATGTCCCAACTTCACACGAAATTGATCGAATATAGGAATGATAGAAAAATTAACGTCTAAGCACTTAGTGCCAACATCAATATGAAGTATGATAGAACTAGTAGTAGGACAAGAAAACCCATTAAAAACTTTAACTACCACATTAGTATCATCATATATCACTTGATGCAATTGCAAAGTATAAATAAATTCTTCAGTTATCACATTAACCATGCAAGTGGGATCAACAAGCACTCCTCGAGAAGGTATGCCTTTTATTTTTGCAGTTATATATAATGGGCCATCAGGTGCTTCAATAATCTCGCTAGGATCAAATGTAATGCACATGTCCTTAGGAGGTTCTTTTTTATCTATAAGGTTCACCACATTATTAGACTCAAGGCCAACATCATTGGGAGAGAGGGCAAGATGATTGCTCTCAATCGCATTAGTGGAATGGGAAGGTAAAGGATCAATGAAAATTTGAAGGTTTTGATTCTAGGAGGAGCTACTGATTTGTTTTCTTGATCATTCACACCAGCCACAAATATGGTATTGTTATCAATCAAGTCTTAAATCTTACTTCTCAAATCGAATAACACTTTTTTTGTGTCATGACCAAGTTGATGATAGTATTGGCAAAAGGCTTTAGAATCAAAGTAAGGTGAGGATGTCTTAGATGGATCAATTAGTTTGATAGGGGGAATTTTCAATACATTCCTGAAGCAAGGGTAAACCAATGCAAGGTTAGATGGTTAGTTTAAACCCAAATAAACATAAAAAACCAAATAAAGTATAAAACAAGCTTCTTATACCTTGCAAGAGAGAGTTCTCTCTTGTTCCTCCGATTGAGCTATTGGTGAAGCCAAGGATGCACCCCTCCTTAACTTGTTTGGATTAGCTCCTTGATTGGGATGTGGATTGCTCTCCATGCACAACAAGATTGGTTGGATTTGGATTGGATTTGAATGATGATGGATATGGATTAGATGATAGAATATTTGGGCATTATGATGGCATGATGGATGATTTTGGATTCCAAATTAACAACATAAGATTAGATGAGAAGTGGATCAAGGGATGAAATGGACAACATAAGAATGCATGAAAAGTGGATGATTGTGAGGAGAGGAGACTCCAATTTATAGATTGGAGGAGGCCAAAATGAAGGGCCAAGATTGATTTTGGGATGAAGGGTTGAGATCGATTTGAGAGCATGGATTGAGAGGACAAGGTGTGGGATTCAAGAGGTATGCCATAAAGGCATTTCTTGTCCCCACACCTCTCAAGGTTCATGGGGAAGATCTCCCAAGCACATTGGGAAGAGAAAAAGGAATATAAAATTCCTTTGGGGGAGGGAGGGGGGATTAAAAATTCCAAAATAAGAGGTTGTGTGGGAAGACTAAATGGATATAGGAATTAAAAATTCCTTGGGAAGAGGATGCCCAGGGAGATTCAAAGAATTTGAATTTCTTTGAAAGGATCAAGGTGATTACTGATGTGCAAATGATTAAGGGGATTACTTAGGTGGCTTAATGAGTGATTAGAGTGAAAGTGGGAAAGTTAGGAGGATGTGACATGAGGAGAGAGAATGAGTGGAGGAATATAAAATTGAGGAATGATGATAATCATGCTTCTATAAGAATGAATTAGGCTAAGTGAGGATTAAAAGAAGTGATTTGTAGGAATCACTTTAGTTAGGTTAATTAATTAAAATTAATTAACTAAGTGGGTTTTAGAAGAAATAATGGTTGAGGTGACTTTAGAAGAATGAGAAATAATTAATTTATTGATAAAATAATTATTGGACTATAGTGATAAGATTGATTAAATTCAATTTAATTAACCTTGAGAAGAAGGGAATTAAGACAATTAAACTGGTTAATT